>NC_069508.1:64290550-64590550 GCF_027579735.1 Bombina bombina
ACAACAATGCCAGACCGCTATATAGAAGTCAGCATATGTGGGACACAATCACAATATATACGTATATGTACATAACACGCATCACCCATCACGCAACCACAAAGCACACATTTATATTTTATTCAGCACACAATAACAATGTAGTCAAATACAACAACACAATGAGGATTTCAGAACTACATAGGCAGGTTAATAATATGATGACGTCATTAGAAGATTCAACCATACACATCACAGATTCACGACTGTACCGCCCCTTTCGGAACTTTAACACTCAATACTACAATACAACATATACGTAAAGAACAGTTTGGAACAGCATTATTAGGGAGATTTGAATGGGACAATTAATAAATATTGTCAGATCGCAAATCACTTATATATATAATACTACAGATGACAGCCGGAAGTTATTCAGCATTAGTGCGATTTGAAAGGGACGCATACAATATTGACATCTCGGCAATCACTTATATATACAATACTACAAATGACAGCCGGAAGTTCTTCAGTATTAGTGCGATTTGAAAGGGACGCATACAATATTGACAGCTCGGCAATCACTTATATATACAATACTACAGATGACAGCCGGAAGTTATTCAGTATTAGTGCCATTTGAATGGGACGCATACAATATTGACTGCTCGGCAATCACTTATATATACAATACTACAGATGGCAGACGGGAAGTTCTGAATTCTTATTGCGATTTGAAAGGGACGCATACAATTTTGACAGCTCGGCAATCACTTATATATACAATACTACAGATGGCAGACGGGAAGTTCTGAATTCTTATTGCGATTTGAAAGGGACGCATACAATATTGACATCTCGGCAATCACTTATATATACAATACTACAGATGACAGCCGGAAGTTATTCAGTATTAGTGCGATTTGAAAGGGACGCATACAATATTTACAGCTCGGCAATCACTTATATATACAATACTACAGATGGCAGACGGGAAGTTCGGAATTATTATTGCGATTTTAAAGGGACGCATACAATATTGACATCTCGGCAATCACTTATATATACAATACTACAGATGACAGCCGGAAGTTATTCAGTATTAGTGCGATTTGAAAGGGACGCATACAATATTGACATCTCGGCAATCACTTATATATACAATACTACAGATGACAGCCGGAAGTTATTCAGTATTAGTGCCATTTGAATGGGACGCATACAATATTGACATCTCGGCAATCACTTATATATACAATACTACAGATGGCAGACGGGAAGTTCGGAATTATTATTGCGATTTTAAAGGGACGCATACAATGTTCACATCTCGGCAATCACTTATATATACAATACTACAGATGGCAGACGGAAGTTCGGAATTATTATTGCGATTTTAAAGGGACGCATACAATATTGACTGCTCGGCAATCACACATATATATACAATACTACAGATGGCAGATGATAATTTATCGTTTACAAACAATATTGCAGCAACATTGATCGATCACATTCGATGCACATTATACACAACTATGCACTTTCATTCATGTTAGCCTGGACGTGTGCTTGTTACTATAAGATCACGTTTAAGAAATATTGATTACGCATATGATCAAACATTACAAACATGCACTGTATGTGTGATATTTGACACTTTCACATTGAGATTCATTGTTGGAAAACAACATTTCAGCAAACAACCAAAAAACGCCCACTGTGAAAGCATTTGCGTCGCTCACATACAAACAGGTGAATACAATCAGCAATCATTACAAACTCACTACCATTGGACTAATCGTACTATAAATCCCCCCAAACAACATGGCCAAAGCATCACTTGTGATCCACATCAGAACAAGTGCATACCTTGTTACGCTGTTTTGAAAGATGGATGACGATGACATGGTAGATGCTGCTGGTGCTGCTATTGGTGAACTAGCTGTTGGTCGAATCAGGCAGCCTCGGCGGCTCAGACTGAGACGAAGGGGTCGTCTGGTTCGAGGTCCTCCTGTCTACAGGGTGAGACCCACCTTGGAAAACATGAGCAACTTTGAGGTTTATGATAAGTATCGGCTCAATCGCAAACAGCTCATTGGCCTTTACGATCTTCTTAAACCTCATTTGGAGCCACGTATAAGAATAAGGACTGCTGTTCCCGCCATGAGTAAGATGCTAAGCTGTCTATACGTCCTGGCCTCCGGGAGTTTTCAATCCGGAGAACTGTACATGCATGGCCTGGCTCAAGGTACATTCTCTGTGGTGTTTGATAACTTTCTGGACGCCATGGTACGTATCAGTAAGCAATACATAGGATTCCCACAGAATGATGGTGATTGGAGGCGCCTGAAGCGGGAATTCTTTGATATTGCTCAATTGCCCAATGTCTTGGGAGCCATTGATTGTACCCACATTGCGCTGCGTGCTCCAATTGATGACTTGCCCTTCAGAAATCGCAAACATTTTCATAGCCTCAACATGCAGTATGTTTGTGACGCACAGATGAGGATTATGCATGTGTGTGCAAATTTTGCAGGAGCTTGTCATGATGCCCGCATCCTCTCTCTGTCGTCCCTGTGGAGACCGTTTGAGGAAAGACAAATGCCCCCTGGTTATCTCGTTGGTGAGTATTTGTGCACAACATGGTTAATTAGTTTGACAATTGCCACTGTAGTTTTAAAATGTTAGCGTAATGTTCAGCTATAGGATGCAATTTAACCATTTATTTTTTTTCCCCGCTAATGTCTACTTTTAGTTCAATGCAGATATGTAGCATGTCTTACCTTAAATGCTCAGATAGAGAATGCAATGTAACCATGTAGTTTGCATTTTACACAAGGTTTGCTTTAGGAGAAATACACATATGTAGCATGTCTTAGTTGAAATGGCAAGATATTAGCTAATGCAATTTAACCATGTCATTGTCTCTTTCCGCTAATGTCTACTTTTAGTTCAATGCAGATATGTAGCATGTCTTACCTTAAATGCTCAGATAGAGAATGCAATATAACCATGTAGTTTGCATTTTACACAAGGTTTGGTTTAGGAGAAATATGCATATGTAGCATGTCTTAGCTGAAATGGGAAGATATTAGCGAATGCAATTTAACCATGTCATTGTCTCTTTCCGCTAATGTCTTTTAGTTCAATGCAGATATGTAGCATGTCTTACCTTAAATGCTCAGGTAGAGAATGCAATGTAACCATGTAGTTTGCATTTTACACAAGGTTTGGTTTAGGAGAAATATGCATATGTAGCATGTCTTAGCTGAAATGGGAAGATATTAGCGAATGCAATTTAACCATGTCATTGTCTCTTTCCGCTAATGTCTTTTAGTTCAATGCAGATATGTAGCATGTCTTACCTTAAATGCTCAGATAGAGAATGCAATGTAACCATGTAGTTTGCATTTTACACAAGGTTTGGTTTAGGAGAAATATGCATATGTAGCATGTCTTAGCTGAAATGGGAAGATATTAGCGAATGCAATTTAACCATGTCATTGTCTCTTTCCGCTAATGTCTTTTAGTTCAATGCAGATATGTAGCATGTCTTACCTTAAATGCTCAGATAGAGAATGCAATGGAACCATGTAGTTTGCATTTTACACAAGGTTTGGTTTAGGAGAAATATGCATATGTAGCATGTCTTAGCTGAAATGGGAAGATATTAGCGAATGCAATTTAACCATGTCATTGTCTCTTTCCGCTAATGTCTTTTAGTTCAATGCAGATATGTAGCATGTCTTACCTTAAATGCTCAGATAGAGAATGCAATGTAACCATGTAGTTTGCATTTTACACAAGGTTTGGTTTAGGAGAAATATGCATATGTAGCATGTCTTAGCTGAAATGGGAAGATATTAGCGAATGCAATTTAACCATGTCATTGTCTCTTTCCGCTAATGTCTTTTAGTTCAATGCAGATATGTAGCATGTCTTACCTTAAATGCTCAGATAGAGAATGCAATGTAACCATGTAGTTTGCATTTTACACAAGGTTTGATTTAGGAGAAATACGCATATGTAGCATGTCTTAGATGAAATGGGAAGATAGAGAATAATATTGAACTAGATTTTTTATTTTTAAAATAAACATTTGTTAGTGGATTATCGTGTACAAAACTTTTTATTGGACTCCAAATACTATTTTGAGGATTCTGTTAGAATTATGTTCTGTTCATAATTTATAGGTGATTCTGGGTACATGAGCCGGCCTTGGCTCATTACCCCCTTGCGTAGCCCGACTGATGTGTCTGAGGAGCGCTACAATAGGGCTCATAAGAGAACCAGGGCGGTGGTTGAACAGATGTTTGGGCTCCTGAAGATGAGGTTCAGGTGCCTGGACAGGTCGGGAGGAGCCCTCCAGTACAACCCAAAGAAGGTGGCTAAGATCGTTGTAGCCTGTAGCGTCCTGCATAATATTGCACAGCGGGCTGGGATGCTGCAGGGCGTCCCGGCGGACCGAAACCTCCTCAGAGATGAGGAGGATGATCCTGTTCTAGAGGGGCCATTCCGGGACGAGGGGCTCAATGTCAGAGCAGACATCATCAACCGCCACTTTAGACGGTAAATAATAGAAGTTAGACTGGAGTATTGTCAATAGATGTGAACTCTAGGGAAATGACAAGTGGAGAATTGTGCAAACATGTTAGGATTGTTCATCAAATGCTAAAAATGTGTTTCATTTATTAATATAGGTGATGCTCTGGGCATTGGGTCCTGTAGCGAGTCTTTGCCACCTGGTTTTTAAAGAGGACATCAGATGGTAAGTATAAATGTATGGACTGTTGCTGGCATGAATTGTACACAAATACATCATATGGCATACATTTTCTAAACTAGTATTTAGTTTACACATTACTTAAAATGTAAATACTCAGAAAGGGATCCTCTAGCATAACTATCCTCTAGCATGACTATGGTTCAATGTCACACATTAGAGGTTCGTCCTGCTCAATATGACTCATCTTCACACTTGATAGAACATAACACAAGATGCTACACACGCTTAGTAAGCTAGTGACAGAAATTTATTCTGAAATGGGGGGTGGGAGAGGGGTACAGAACTGATTCACACACTTGTAGTAATTTGTATTAAACTTTTTCTGCCATTAGGGAGCTGACTTAATCTAAAGACTGAAAGGGAAGAATTAGAAGCCTGACAGTGAATATTGCCCAGACTGACAGTGGAAAAAGCCAAAATTGAAATTGAAGTATACCAATGGGATCATGTCTGGCATTATCTTTCAAATCTGCTGACCTTGAAAACCATACAAAGACATGTTCACATGGTAAGTGCCAACTATTTGATAGAATAAGGCTGTGGAGGCATCCTATTGGAGACACTTAGATTATTTTCTAATTTTTAGATGGTATTTCACAGTCCTCTATTTTGGAAATGATGAATAACACACCTATTGAAGATCAACTGTTTACCCCTGAATTGACTTTCAAAGACCATGCATTATCCAGGTTGGTGTACCAATGCATGCTAGTTAAGAATCACAGAAAGAATGTTGAATATTAGTAGCTTACATACATTAGTCATATTTAGTTCATAATTAGATATTTAGGGATCACAATCAGACACTTAGATGATTTTACTTTTTTAGATGGTATTTCACAGTCCTCTATTTTATGAACTGATGAATAAGACACCTATTGAAGATCAACTGTTTACCCCTGAATTGACTTTCAAAGACCATGCATTATCCAGGTTGGTGTACCAATGCATGCTAGTTAAGAATCACAGGAAGAATGTTGAATATTGGTAGCTTACATACATTAGTCATACTTATTTCATATATGATATTTAGGGCTCACAATCAGAAAAAGGAATACATATTATAGTTGATATAGAGGTATTTGAATGGACATGAAATATTACATTTATGTTCAGCATACATATATATTATTGAAATGTGATATACATTATTATGTAGAATTAGAAATTCAGATATTTAAATTTACTTTTTATTACACAATAGAATGGTGTATGTTTTTTGTTTTTTTTAAATTTAATTAATAAATATCTTGATAAAATGTTGAACAAAGTTAGAGCATAGACACAAGATGATTGTAAATGTATTTTATGAATATTTGACAACGTGTGTATTAACTTCCTGATGACTTCCAGGAATATTTTTTTGTTTTGGTTTCAGAAACTTTTAATGTTTTAAATGGTAATAATAAACATTTTAGTATTAAATACACTCTTTTGAACAGATTATAATAAATATCCAGATAATCTGTCAATAAAAAACAATTTGACTCCCATGACTGGTAGTTGGCTATTTGACAAGCACATGCATAAGATCAAATAATGCATTAATTTTAGAAAATCCACTGATTCAGAGAATATTACATTAAACTATCTTTTTTTAAATTAATTGGGGAGTGAGATCCATCGATGCTTTTCTTTTGAAATTCTTAGATGTTAAAATAATTTTGGATATGTAGTCAAAATTTGACATAAATTATTTGTTTTCACTTTTAAGAAGGGGAAGTGGTTCAATTACATTAAAGTGACAGTGTTGTTGAATGTAAAATTAATTTTATAAGATCTTGTATCTTCCTTAGGTATCTCAAAACATTATTTTCTAAATTCTTTTAATTTTTACATTTATAAATGTTAGGTCATTTAACTTGATATTTTTCACAAGCTAGTTATTGGATGCCAGGTTAATCGATTTAATTTTCTAGTGGAGTCATTTAACTATAGTTATTAATATTATGTAGTTTTTAAAATCTTACCTCTTGGGTTAGACATCACATATCTATATATAATTTTCATTCCCCTTTAGTTTATTTTGACAATGTTAAATCAACATTCCAAATGTTTTGGTCCTTAAAGGGACATTCACAAAGTATATTGTGTATTGATTTTTCAATAATTCATAAAATAATTTAAACATATTTAGAAAGTAATATAGAATTACATTCAGTCTTTAAATATACTTTTAAAAAGATACATCAATGCACATATCTTAGTCAATTACATAAGGCATCTATGTGCAACCAACAATCAGCATCAAAATAGCCTATGTAGATATGTATTTAAACCAAGAATATAGAATTACAATCTAATGATTGAATACTGTTATGAGCTGCTTATTCTATTTTCATTATTTTATATGTTTAACCAAACTTTTCCCTTTCTTTTACTGAACTCTTCTCTGAAACTGCTGATATATTACTTCTGTATTTTCCAGCAATTCACTCCTGACCTAATAAGTGATGTATCTTTAACCACTTACTTTTAGCATAAAAAGTATATATCAGTACATATTAAAGTTATGGCTTCTCCCATACAAAGTTTTCTAAATATCTGAAACTCAAGGTAAAATCCAAGGCTTCTCTGTACAGTATCAACTTCTCAATCCAATTAGCCAGCTAGCCTCTGGTCACATTCCAAGAAAACATATCTCTCAAATTTTAACATAGAGGACCTGTTTTTTTTTCTTCCTTTCCTAGTAACCACTAATCATGTGAGATTTATTGGCCAATCATTATCAGCCAATTAGCTCTCTGCTTTGTAAGGAACTGTAATAGTATAAAAATGCATGTATATGAAAATGTGTTAGTCTTGCGTTGCTGTTTTTTGTGCTGGGACACTGTTGCAACAGTGTAATAAAGATTACCTCTTCTGAGGTGAGCCCTTGTTTGATAAATATCTGGTCTGGACCTCTTTATTACTGCACCTGAGACGAGCTCACTCACGACAGTAACTTGGCGACTCTGGTGGGACATACTTCAGGTCGACCTTTCCGTGCCTCCCTGGCTGGGAACCAACATCTGCGCGCACCCATCTGATTCAGGTCTATAGCTTACCTGTGGGAGGTTTTGTCTTGTTGGCCAGGGAGTCCCGGGGGGGCGATAAGGGAGTACGTCCTGAGGAACAGACCACAAACAACGGACACAATCTACCCCTTGGACCAGTCTGTGAGTGTCTTTTTGTCTTTTGTGTTCATGTACGTGTAATATATGTTGTGGGTCCTTTACCCTGTTTTTGTTTTATATACAGGATCACTATTAAATTCAGTGGGACATCTGTCTGGCAGTTAAACACCATTAGGGTGCCAGCCCACTATAAAATAAAGTTTCAGGTGGTAGGGATTTTACAGAGGCAGAAATAGTGATCCAAGACATATTGTGACTTGAGACTATAGTGCTAATCTCTCCCGCTAAGCAGGGACGTTGAGGTAGTGTCCGTCCGGTAACTACAGGGACTTGATTGACTATAGTGCTAATCTCTCCCGCTAGGCAGGGACGTTGAGGAAGTGTCCGTCCGGTAACTGCAGGGACTTGATTAGGGATTAAGGTGAGGTGTGGATTTTGAGGAGTTAAAGTGCCCCTGTTTTTGGTCTAATTTTTGTAGACTGGGCACTTTGTCATCAAAATTTACATTCACTTTAAGGAACAGGGATATAATAATGGGATCCCGGTTGTCTAAAGTAGACAAAGACTCTCCCCTTGTTAAAGTATATGCAAATTAGGGAAAACTCAGTACTGCTTGGTTATAAAAAAAAATAGAATTTATACTTTGTGCACAGAGCTCTGAGTTTCCTATACTCTCAGCCTTGATCCTGAATTAAGGTGGCCGAGATTTGGGTCCTTTGAGCTCCCTAAATTAATTGCCCTCCGCAATCTTCTGGTTGATATATGCCCTGACCAGATGGACTACTATTATCTGTTTGAGAATAGTAGGGTTGCGGACGTCAAAACCCAAATGAAAATGTGTTTTCTGTATTACTAAAAATTTCATGTATGTTAACATTGCTTTAGAATAAATGCTGGGAGTGAAATATTTGAGGTATGCGAGTTGATAAGAATTTTTGTGTACAATCGCTGCAAAAGAAAGCTGGCCTTGATGTTTGATGCAGGCTGGAGCTGTGTGTGTGTGTATCAGGGATTCTTAGCTAAGAAATTTGATGACGTAATGATTTGCTTGTAATTGCTGTAACTCTTTTTTAAAGTCATATGTATGTTCTTAATTTTGTGCGCCAATAATATAATTTTTTTTAGTTTTAAGTGATATTTGTTTTATGTATGGGCTGATAAGAGATTTAATGTGTTTCCATCTGTTTGAGGCATATAAAATATATCTGCAAGTGAAGTAGCTAAGGACTTTGAAAGTGCGATGGTGTGTGTCATTTTTGTCACGCTCTAGTAAATATGAGAGTTTTTCTTGTATATGATTAATGGGTTAAGTATGTTTGTGGAAAAGAAAATAAGGTAAAAAAAACTTGTCTTGTTTGCCATTGGAGTTCTGCTTCTTTGCTGTATTATGGACTGTGTGTCATTAGATGTATATAAAGTATTTGGGTCTGTTTCTTTTGCAATAAATATTTAAGTATATGCAGGTTGCGATGCAGTGGGGAGGTGGAGTTTTGATGGTAAATAAGACAATAAGGTTGAATATGTAATATACATGATAAATGATCAGCCCTTATGGGGACAGTACACTGTAAAATTGTTTTTATATTAATGTATTTTCAATGACTTGTTATACAAGCTGCATAGTATAAAAAATAATCGGCAGCTAACAATATAAATTTAAATATCACTCCCCACACTTTACATTTAAAGGGACACTCAGGTTTTATAAAATTTTCATGATTCAGATACAGCATGTAATTTTAAACAACTTTCCAATTTACTTCCATTAAAAATAATGTGCACAGTCTTTTATATTTACACTTTTTTTTGAGTCACCAGCTCCTACTGAGCATGTGCAAGAACTCAGACTATACGTATATGCATTTGTGATTGGCTGATTGCTATCACATAGTTCAGGGGGAGTGGAAATATACATAACTTAGAAATGTGTTAGAAAAGAATCTACTACTCATTTGAAATTCAGACTAAATGCTATTGTATTGTCTTGTTATCTTGCATTTGTTGATTATGCAAATCTGCTGTGTTTACTGGTCCTGTCTCTGGGAGCATAATAATTGCATAAGACCTGGATGATTTTCTATATTTTTACTTTAGTTTGTTTTACAATAGTTTGCTTACATAATCACCTTGTGCAGACCTTTCCTTGTATATATATATATATATATATATATATATATATATATATATATATATATATATATATATATATATATATATATATATATATAATATAAAATCTGTGAGACTAGCGTGAAAAAAAAAAAAGAGTTACATTTGCTTTCCAGCTGATTGAGGCTTCATGCCGATGTGGATTTGACTTCTGAGTTGAATACATACAGGTCTGTGTAAAAGTCTGCTCTAATACAGGAGTGGAATTGCATGTTGCAAACGTTTTCTTTTTCTCTTCAAATAAGTTGCAAAATGATAGATATCACTGACCTGAATGTATTCAAGCTCTAAAAAAAAACTGCTCACTGCTCAACACAGAGTCAGGGGGTGGAGCAAGTGCTATGCACAGAAGTCAGGGAAAGAAAAAAAAATATTTAAAGGGGTATAGGCAAACTGATATAAAATCTGAGATTTCAAAAAATATTTACAGAGAAAGAAAATGAAGTTTATTGTATGCTCAGCACTAGTATATTTAACTATGTCAAGCAGTTTCAATTAAAAATTATTCTTAATTTGGGTAAACTGTCCCTTTAACTATCCTGCACCCCTGTGAGTGTGGTTTCTTATTACTGGCTTGTTTACTTAGGCTGATTGATAGATGAGACTCCAGTATAAAACTTTTACTATAGGTGGGTATACCACAGACTAAATCAGCTATTTCAAATGCCAAAATAGAGGAAAGGAGCTTGTACAGGGACATTCTTTACACATTTATGTGCCACACGCAGTACACCTCTTACTCAGTCAGACAAATACACAACATTTTTTTTAAAACCAACGTCTCACTAGGTATGAGACATTGCTTCTTGTACCTTCTAATATCACTATCATCTACTGTACCTCTCTCAACCCAGCAACTTTGTTACCTCTGCCTGATGATAGTACCCCACACTATGACTGTTTATCTGTATCTCTCTTTTCCTCCAAACTAAGGGATGGCCTCTCTGATGTGCCTCTACCTGACCTGGATTGGACACTGTTCTGTGATGGAAGTTTGAGGATGGTGAATGTTTCTGCTGTAGTCATGACAGATTCTGTTATAGAGGCCGAGCCCCTCCCATCTCACTACAGTGCCCAAGCGGCTGAGCTACATGCACTCACACTTGCTTGTCAGCTCTCAAAGGACAGGTCAGTAAACATTTACACTGATAGTAAATATGCTTTAGGGATTGTATATGCCACTGGTCAATTATGGAAATTAAGGGGTTTTCTAACTTCTGCTGGTACCCAAATTGCCAATGCACCACAAGCTTCTGCATTCCTTGACTCAATCCATTTACCCACTTCCATCTCTGTCATGCATTGCAAAGCACACACCCACTCACAGGAACCCATTTCACTTTGTAATAGTTATGCTGATCAAATTGCTTAGCATGCAGCTTCTCTGCCATTTACACTACATTGTCTCTCTTTACACTTCTCTTCCTGAACAAACTGTTCACCTCTGGACTATTCTTGGTGTTACCTGTGACTTTTGGTATCTGGTCCACTCCAGATGGATGCCCTGCTCTACCTCAACCACACCTCTCTCTTATGCTATCCTTTCTGCATAACCAAACACACTGAGGTACCGCACAACTTGCTGAAACCCTTAACAGACAGTGGTTTGCCCCCCCCCCCCCCCCATCAAGCTGCAAAATGGGTTGTATTGAATTGTGAGACGTGCTCAATTCAATCCAAGGGGGGAACCTAAAGGCCCACCAGGCGGATGCCCATGGGCATTTGATACTTTTGAATGTTTACAAATTGACTTTTCTGACATACCTCCCTGTAGGGGTTTCAAACATTTACTTGTGATAGTGGATTAACTTACTGGATGGGTCGAGGCCTTTCCTACAAGAACTGTGAAAGTCCAAGAAGTTGCCAAGTGAATGTTAAAAGAACTCATACCCAGGTTTGGCCTCCCAGAGTAATTGAATCTAACAGAGGAACACATTTCACAAGTAATATTATTCAGCAACTGACATTAGCCTTAGGCTTTACTTGGCATCGTCATACCCCTTGGCATCCAGAAAGATCAGGCTAAGTGGAAAGAAAGAACCAGACCCTAAAACAGACTATTGCAAAAATTTGTTCTCAAGTAAGCCTTAAATGGGTAGATGCTTTGCCCCTAGCACTGTTTGGGACTCACACAAACCATAGGGGGACCCTCAAGCTCTCACCATATGAACTATTGTTTGGTAGGCCACCTCCTTTGTATAGTGCCAACACCTTACACCTGCCTGACCTTGCAGTAGGTGATGTATAACTAACTGCTTATCTTTTGCAACTGCAGACATTCTCTCCACAGACATGTCTCTCTCAGTCTTTGCCATTGGACATGACTGCACATCCCTTCCAGTCAGGTGACTTCATTTTAGTCCAGACCTATAAAAAAAAAGCCACTGCAGCCTCTCTGGAAAGTTCCCTTCCTGGTTTTGCTGACTGACTACTCCAACAGCTATCAAAGTTGCTGAGGTCGACTCTTGGATCCACTACTCCAGGTGTAAAAGATACAGCCCAGACAAAGAAGCAGCCTGCAACAAGCCAAAGAAAGAAGAAGCTGGGGCAACCAAGGCCTCTGAAGAAGGGGTAACCAAGACCCCTGACGACGATTGGTTAATTCAGACCCTTCTGGGTTTGAAACTCAGACTAACCAGAAATAGTGAAATCTCACAAGCTGAATGAGTGAAACTGAAAGATCTGTCTTTCTCTTATTTTCATTGTCTCACTCCTCTGTTGATATCTTGAGTAACATCCCTCAATATGTCTCCTTTGTTTTGTGTCACACTTTTGACCATGCTCTCTTACTCTATTTCCCAATATGTGTCTTCTGGTCAGTGTGTTTGTCCTAACCCCTTTACTAAATACTCTTGTTCTGGTAACCTTGTATCTGTGGCAGTTTTTCCTCTTACTACTAGCTGCACTCAACAAGTAATTATACTCAAAGTTCGTATTTAAAGGCCCTAAGGGGTTTGTTATCCAGTCTATTTGCATAGCCCCACTAGTGAATGTGGTTTGAAAATTATGAAGTGGGTAGCTGAGAAATGAAAGTCACCCCTTCTTGCTTGACGTTCCCCTGTAACTACAATTGCCACAACCCCTATTTACCCCCACGATTCTTTCCCCCATAATGATAATTTACCTAATGCCCAATTGTCCACAGAGAACTATTCTTTAGGTGAATGGGGACTAAACTCACACGTTGTCCTACTCCAAACTATAGCCAATCACACAGAGTGCAATTGTTATATTTGTGCTCGCATTCCCACTCATCATAAGAGGGGTATTCCTCTTATGGGTATTAATGTTGATTTGTTTACCTTTGATTTGTCTACTTTTATTCCTCCAGGTACACCATTGTTCAACCCATCAGGTAATTTTATCTCTTTGGGAGGCACCTCATATGGTACTATCTGCAGGGAAATTGGCCAAGGTACGGTGCGGTTGGGTGCCTCCCTATGTGAGTATGTAATCTCCAGTAATGGCACTCATTTCCAGCTGGTAAATTTCTCTGGAACGATCCTGACTGTGAATCATAATCTCACTGCATTTTTTTTTATTCCTCCAGGGCCCCAATTGTACTTTTGTTTCCCCCCTTTGTTTCCCCATCCCTTGTACAATCTTTCCTCAGCAGACCACCCCCTGGGTTGTATTGATATGTGGACAGACAGCGGTGTCAGTCCTCCCTGGTAACTCTACAGCCATCTGCTTCCTGGGTGTGGTAACCCCAGCCATCCGTGTTGTCCCCACGCTGCCCTTGGGCACAATTCGCAATAAACGTGAATCTGAAAGCTTGCTGCCCCCCTTGTCCAACAGTATGCTGGAGATTCAACTGGTCGAGCTATCCTCCCGGCCGTTGGTGTCTACCTGAATCATCAGGACATCATCATGTTATCTGTGACACTACAGACCTTCATGAATGAGAGTGCAGGAGTTGTTCAGAGTGTGGCCCAAGAGTTGAAGCAGCTTAGACAACTAGCATTGCAGAATAGGATGGCCCTTGATTACCTCCTGGCATCCCAAGGAGGGGAGGGGGGTGTAGTCTTGTGAGCAAAGAATGTTGTACCTATGTTACTGATCAATCACTTAATTTGAGTCACCATCTCACAGTTATTAGGTCCCTATCCCAGGATGTCCAAGATGTGATTGATGACAAATTTGGCCTTGGAGGTATTTTTAACCATCTCTTTGATTGGCTACCTAATTTGGGATGGTTACACTACCTTTTTCTGTATGGCATTGTTATTATAGTATGCCTTATCCTGTTGTGTTGATGTATACAATGTGTACATGGTTTAATTTCAACATGCAAGAGTGTTTTCTCTGTGTCCCATTCTTCTCCCAAGTACTTGTTTCCCTCTATCCGTTTTGAATCTCCCCACCATGTTGAGATCTCTCTTGACCCTGATTTCTTCTGAGTTCACCTACTTCTCTCCTACTCTATGTCTCTTTTGACCTCTTGATCTTACAATGTTATTGCCTAACCACCAGCTGTGCCCTAAATTTCCCTGTCTTATCCCTATGCAGGATGCACTACGTCCCTGGGATCGTCTAGAACTTTCCTACATTGGGAAACTGGCCACGGAGAGACCATGGACCATCATCTACCTTGATGGCCACCCCGGTCGTAGCCTGTATACCCATAACCCACTCCTTTTTCCCTCCCTGGTGGTTTCTCTTTCTTCATTGTCTTTCTGTATTGTTTTATTTTGATTTCATATTGCATTACCTTATACTTACACTCTCTATATTTCCTTCACAGGTGCAGAATTCCTTCACCTCCCAAACATGTCATGATACTGCCTGATAACCCACTATTCGCTATCAACTCTGCAAGAATGATGGGGATTGTTAATTGTTGTTAATAAATCTGGGAGGGGATGTTTCTGCACTATGTCACGCCACACACATATGTCATGCACACACACATTTACAGCATAGGAATGTTTAGGTAGTTGTCTACTCCACCCGATGGCGACTAGCGTCCGGTAATAGCGGAATTGCCTACTACCTAATAACTTCACTCCTACCTTGTTTTTGCTTACCCTCTTGTAGTCCTGTGAACCATCTTGGACGCGAGCACCCATGTACTAATAGCATTGTGATTGTAATTGTCAAACCGCCATAAGTCACATTAAGTTTTTGTGATCGCAGCACTTTGACGTTTGCGATCAAAGGGGGGAATGTTATGAGCTGCTTATTCTATTTTCATTATTTTATATGTTTAACCAAACTTTTCCTTTTCTTTTACTGAACTCTTCTCTGAAACTGCAGATATATTACTTCTGTATTTTCCAGCAATTCACTCCTGACCTAATAAGTGATGTATCTTTAACAACTTACTTTTAGCATAAAAAGTATATATCAGTACATATTAAAGTTATGGCTTCTCCCATACAAAGTTTTCTAAATATCTGAAACTCAAGGTAAAATCCAAGGCTTCTCTGTACAGTATCAACTTCTCAATCCAATTAGCCAGCTAGCCTCTGGTCACATTCCAAGAAAACATATCTCTCAAATTTTAACATAGAGGACCTGTTTTTTTTTCTTCCTTTCCTAGTAACCACTAATCATGTGAGATTTATTGGCCAATCATTATCAGCCAATTAGCTCTCTGCTTTGTAAGGAACTGTAATAGTATAAAAATGCATGTATATGAAAATGTGTTAGTCTTGCGTTGCTGTTTTTTGTGCTGGGACACTGTTGCAACAGTGTAATAAAGATTACCTCTTCTGAGGTGAGCCCTTGTTTGATAAATATCTGGTCTGGACCTCTTTATTACTGCACCTGAGACGAGCTCACTCACGACAATACCAAAACATATTAAGTTGTTCAAATATTATAATCTTATCCAAAATGCATACATAACATATAGCTTAATGTCCCTCTAAGCTGAAGACTCCGAAATACCTCCTTTACAATATATATTTCAGTCAGTGTGTAAAACAATCCAGAAGTTAATCTAAATTTGCTTTACTCATATGTTATGCTAATTTAGCAAAAGGAAGGTGCTTAGGTTTCTGATTTTTCAAGCATTATTGTGAAATGTTTCTTTAAAGGGACATGAACTCAAAATATACTTAAAGGGAGACAGTTAAAAAAATTAATGATTTATACATTCTGAATGAGTATTCTATTTTAAGCAACTTTAAAAATTGTCTCATATTATGAATGCTCCTTGTGATGTTGCTATCATTACTTTAAAAATAAGGCATTAAATAGATAATTTATTTGCTTCAGTACTCTGGACAGAACTTGGTTTTTTTGGTTGGATTAATTTATCCAACAATCATCAAGGACAACCCAGGTTTTTGGAAACAATTGTCCGTAATCTAAAAACAGAATTTATGCTTACCTGATAAATTACTTTCTCCAACGGTGTGTCCGGTCCACGGCGTCATCCTTACTTGTGGGAATATCTCTTCCCCAACAGGAAATGGCAAAGAGTCCCAGCAAAGCTGGCCATATAGTCCCTCCTAGGCTCCGCCCACCCCAGTCATTCGACCGACGGACAGGAGGAAATATATAGGAGAAACCATATGGTACCGTGGTGACTGTAGTTAGAGAAAATAATTCATCAGACCTGATTAAAAAACCAGGGCGGGCCGTGGACCGGACACACCGTTGGAGAAAGTAATTTATCAGGTAAGCATAAATCCTGTTTTCTCCAACATTGGTGTGTCCGGTCCACGGCGTCATCCTTACTTGTGGGAACCAATACCAAAGCTTTAGGACACGGATGAAGGGAGGGAGCAAATCAGGTTACCTAAACGGAAGGCACCACGGCTTGCAAAACCTTTCTCCCAAAAATAGCCTCCGAAGAAGCAAAAGTATCAAATTTGTAAAATTTGGCAAAAGTGTGCAGTGAAGACCAAATCGCTGCCTTACATATCTGGTCAACAGAAGCCTCGTTCTTGAAGGCCCATGTGGAAGCCACAGCCCTAGCGGAGTGAGCTGTGATTCTTTCAGGAGGCTGCCATCCGGCAGTCTCATAAGCCAATCGGATGATGCTTTTAAGCCAAAAGGAAAGAGAGGTAGAAGTCGCTTTTTGACCTCTCCTTTTACCAGAATAAACAACAAACAAAGAAGATGTTTGTCTGAAATCTTTTGTAGCCTCTAAATAGAATTTTAGAGCACGGACTACGTCCAAATTGTGTAACAAACGTTCCTTCTTTGAAACTGGATTCGGACATAAAGAAGGTACAACTATCTCCTGGTTAATATTTTTGTTAGAAACAACCTTTGGAAGAAAACCAGGCTTAGTACGCAAAACCACCTTATCTGCATGGAACACCAGATAGGGCGGAGAACACTGCAGAGCAGATAACTCTGAAATTTCTAGCAGAAGAAATTGCAACCAAAAACAAAACTTTCCAAGATAGTAACTTAATATCTATGGAATGTAAAGGTTCAAACGGAACCCCTTGAAGAACTGAAAGAACTAGATTTAGACTCCAGGGAGGAGTCAAAGGTCTGTAAACAGGCTTGATCCTAACCAGAGCCTGAACAAATGCTTGAACATCTGGCACAGCTGCCAGTCTTTTGTGTAGTAAGACAGATAAAGCCAAAAAAACTCTTAACCATCTCCGTGGAGATGTTGCCTGTGCAACGGCAAAGAGAATGACTGGGGTGGGCGGAGCCTAGGAGGGACTATATGGCCAGCTTTGCTGGGACTCTTTGCCATTTCCTGTTGGGGAAGAGATATTTCCACAAGTAAGGATGACGCCGTGGACCGGACACACCAATGTTGGAGAAATATCATTATTGATTTGCAAAGAAAGATAACAAGATAATTCTTAACATTTGAGAATCGGATTAAATTATAAAGTTGTTTAACATTTCATGCTCAATCTGAATCACGAACGCTAAATTTGTTTGGACAGTGTCCCTTTAAGAGATTTAAAGAGTGTATTTACTTCTCTTCTTCTCTTGACATACTTTGCTTGAAAAGCATATCGAGATAGGCTCAGTAGATGAAGATTGGTGGATGCACAGAGATGCCTTATGTGATTGGCTCAACCATGTGCATTTAAATTTCTTCTGTTGAGGATATCTAAATACTAAGATAAATTGAGTTACATTTTAAAGTCTAAACAATTTTCTATCTCTACAGATCATTTGATACAATTGTTTGTTTGTAATGTCTATTTAAAAATAAAGACGCCATTGCACAATAACATATATGAGCACTTCAGACAAATACAAGCTCAAGGTTTATTTACTAATAACAAACAAACCTGTAGTTTAACATTTATAAACAGATTATCCAAGTTACTGACATTATAACCTGAATTTGAACATTCAGAAATATTGCGTGGGAAACGCATCTTGAAACACCAGATTAGCATCTTTAAACATTAGAGTCTAATGTCACGCAATAGCACACAATCAATGTGCATTATAAATACATTTAATAGAGCAATATCAATACTTCACAATAAGTCAAGAAATGGATTTTATGAACAATAAAGACATACAATATTAAATGTGTATTTGTATTAAAGAAACAGACCGTTATTAAACCGAGAAATGTCTACAACATTTAATAATGTGACAGTATTAGATTTTAAAGAGAATTTAATCATTAATATTTAACGGATCACGGATATTAAATCTGCGTCACACATATCCGCATGACAGGCCCATGAGTTACAAATAAGTCTACATGAAAAATGAAGTTACAGCACCACCAGGAGGTATGTGTATGGAAGTTGCTAAGATATGAAACATTAAGGAACGGCCAATCAGAGTTCATCACACAAACACAACTTGAGTCAGGATGGTCTCACAGACATTCTAACAATATTTCAAACTTTTATCCAATTAGATGTACAGATAACTTGTCCCATGGTGCATCTCATGTTTACTTCACCATATAAAAGTCCATTACACGTTGCCCTCTTTGTCAGTTCTCTAATGCCTGCAGGCAATATATATTATTATTATTATAATACAACCCAGCAGGCATGAAACCTCCCAGGTTCACCAAGCAGGAGAGCGCTGCACTGGTCCACGCCGTCAAGGACTTTTATCCCCAGCTGTTTGGGAACAAGAGGAGCTTGACAGATGCGCCTGTTAAGAAGGCCCTCTGGGAGTCTATCACCAATGCGGTTAAATTGGTGTGTGACGTCCAGAGGAGCCAGGATCAAATCATGAGGAGATTCGGAGATATGAGGTTGCGCTTAACAAAAAAAGTCAACCTCATAAGGGACTGGGTACAAGCCCGTAAAAGAGGGGGCCAAAGAAAGGCCCCACAGAAACTATACCTACTCCCTTATGAGGTGACTTTATGCGAGCTCCTCAATCTCCGGGTCCCCAAAAGATTTAGATCCTCGCCAACCTCGGCCTCCTCTTCTTCCCTCCCAGCTGTGGGATCTGAAAGTCCTGACGCGGGGGCCAGGGCAGCTGCTTCTCCGTCCGGTGGCCTGGGAGGAGATGATGGAGAATCTGAACCAGGTAACTATCCAACTTCATATAATATCTTAATATTTGATTTTTTTTTTAAAAAATGTGTATATAGTCAGATACTAAACCTATACAGATCTCACAACATACACTACATATGATGTTTAGATATCTGATTTTAGATTAGTGACACATGAAATAGGAATGATGTTTCTTGCGCTCTACAGAATATGCGTCACAGAGCGAAAATGGAATTGCGCATACACCTTAACATGGGTTAGCTGTAAGTGGCATTGCTTTATACATGTTGGTCAAATGACGGATGCGTAATTCCGCTTGGAATCATTGCGCAATGATCGCGAAAATGGAATTGCGCATACACGTTAACATGGGTTTGCTGTAAGTGGCATTGCTATTATACATGTTGGTCAAATGACGGATGCGTAATTCCGCTTGGAATCATTGCGCAATGATCGCGAAAATGGAATTGCGCATACACGTTAACATGGGTTTGCTGTAAGTGGCATTGCTTTATACATGTTGGTCAAATGACGGATGCGTAATTCCGCTTGGAATCATTGCGCAATGATCGCGAAAATGGAATTGCGCATACACGTTAACATGGGTTTGCTGTAAGTGGCATTGCTTTACACATGTTGGTCAAAATGAATGGGGCTATGCTGGCCCTTGGCAACTCTCTTCATGGACTGTGATGCACTCTGTTACCTTGTCATATGTCTCCAATGGGGCTATGCTGGCCCTTGGCAACTCTCTTCATGGACTGTGATGCACTCTGTGACCTTGTCATATATCTACAATGGGGCTATGCTGGCCCTTGGCAACTCTCTTCATGGACTGTGATGCACTCTGTTACCTTGTCATATGTCTCCAATGGGGCTATGCTGGCCCTTGGCAACTCTCTTCATGGACTGTGATGCACTCTGTTACCTTGTCATATGTCTCCAATGGGGCTATGCTGGCCCTTGGCAACTCTCTTCATGGACTGTGATGCACTCTGTTACCTTGTCATATATCTACAATGGGGCTATGCTGGCCCTTGGCAACTCTCTTCATGGACTGTGATGCACTCTGTTACCTTGTCATATGTCTACAATGGGGCTATGCTGGCCCTTGGCAACTCTCTTCATGGACTGTGATGCACTCTGTTACTGTAAGGATTCACATTACTGTTGCTTTAAATCCTCACTTTCTCCTTATTGGATACCTCCCCTTATTTAACTTTGGCGCACTTATCACACAGTGCTTAGTAATTTGAAAGTGAACACTTCGTTTTACTCAAGTCTTGGATTTACAATTACCCAGAGCATTATCTTGCTCTATTTCATTGGATACAATTTTCCTTTTTTGAGTTACTTACTCTTTGAATATTCTGACAACTTATTGCTACTTTATTGGATAAAAGATTTCTATCTACCGGAGATGTTTTACACTCTGTAATCACAAACGCTGCAGATTCGGATTCACCTTCTCTGACCTCACTTCCGGTAGCTACCGAAGAAGTTTCTCAGCGTTCACCGAGAGGACTATCGGCTCACAGAAGTCGCTGAATTAATACATCAGGTAATAATACCTTTTACTATTACTCTGAATTATCGACACTGTTACTACACAGTAAAAATATTATATACTACTTTGTCACATATAGACTTTCATAGAATATTATTGATATGAACTGTGGCTAACTAAATTATAGTCTCGGCAAAGCAAAGACTCATAAACTTGCTGAAACATAAAAAAACAAACATTTTATTTAAAGTCTGCAATTGTGTTTCACTTGAATCATCCATTTTAACACCTGAGAGACATCTCCTGAATTGAAAGAGACAGGATCTGACATAATACTAAGCCCAAAAGAAATGGAACCAGCAGACATTTCACAAGTGGTGTACAACCTTTCACAAAAGGTCGATCAATTAGCTCAAAGATTACATGAAGTGGAAATAGAAAACAGAGCCTTAAAATCTGTGATTAGGGATTCCATCGCTGTAAAAACCAATCAGTTAGAGATGACTTTAGAACCACAAGTTCCCTTACCTGATGTGTTTTCTGGTAATAGGAAACACTACAGACACTTTAAAAATGCATGTCAGTTAATTTTTACTATGAAACCTCGAACATATCCCACTGAAAGATTAAAAGTTTTAACAGCCATATCACTTTTAAGAGCGGAGCCTCGTAACTGGGCTGATAATTTATTGGAAACAGATGATCCCATACTTGGATCTCTAGAATCTTTTTTTTCAGCTATGGATGAAATGTTCCAAGATTCTGATGTGCAGTTAACAGCAGAGACATCCATGAGATCCCTTAAACAAGGGAAACGCCCTGTCGAGGATTACATCAGCGATTTCAAACAGCTTGCTAATGATTCTCTCTGGAATCCTATTGCTCTGCGCAATCAATTCAGATTGGGACTTTCTGAATCCCTTAAAGACGAGTTAGCTAGAGTAGAGATACCTAAAACTTTGGAAGGAGTTATGAAACTGGCAATTCAGATTGACCGCAGGCTCAGAGAGAGAAAGGCAGAGAGGTCTTGGACTGAAACTAAACCTAAACCTTTATTTCCTACACCTACTCCAATGTTTCATTCGTCCTCTAAACAAACAGCTGAAGCCATGGAGATTGGTGTTATAAAAGGACCTCTTAGTCCAGAAGAAAAGTTACGCAGGAAGGTGAAAAATTTGTGTATGTACTGCGCAAATCCAGGACATGTTGTACAAGACTGTCCTGTTCTTCTTAAAAATAAACGAAGTAAGTTGCAACCACATATATCATCTCTCCAAAATGTAACCCATCCTTCCTATTGTTTAATCAATCTCTCATTACAGTGGGATCTAAGCCAAGTGACGACTGATGCCATTATCGATTCAGGGGCATGTGGAAACTTCATTGATCAAGAGTATTGTTCAAGAAATAACATACCCCTTATTTGTAAAAAAATACCTGTACCCATTAGAGTAATAGATGGTTCCACTATCAGTTCTGGCCCTATTAGCAAACAGACTGTTCCCCTTATGGTGAATATATCAGGTCATATTGAGTTATTGGTATTCGATGTATTACCTTCCCCACATTTCAATGTTATTTTGGGTTTAAAATGGTTACAAGTGCATAACCCCTCCATTGATTGGTTACCTTTTCAAATAAATTTTCTTTCACCATATTGCAAAACAACTTGCCTAAATGATTCTTTTTTATTACAAACCACTGATCCTCTGATTGATATTCCAAAAGAATATAAAGATTTCAGTGATGTCTTCAGTAAGACTGAATCCGAAAATCTTCCTCCCCACCGGGTATACGATTGCCCTATTCAATTACTTCCTGGTGCTAATATACCTGTTGGCCACTTATATCCTCTAAGCCAACCTGAATTAGAACATCTTAAGGGGTATTTAGAAGAAAATTTAAAAAAAGGCTTCATTCGTCCCTCAACCTCCCCAGCTGGGGCGGGTATATTTTTTGTACGCAATAAAGACCAGTCTTTGAGGCCCATAATAGATTATCGCGAATTGAATAAACTCACAATAAAAAATTGCTACCCCTTACCTTTGATCCCAGAAATGATTGAGAGGCTGTCCGAAGCTACCATCTTTACTAAACTGGACTTAAGAGGCGCCTACAATCTTATTAGAATCAAAGAGGGTCATGAATGGTTAACGGCATTCCGTACTAGATACGGTCTTTTCGAATACCTTGTAATGCCGTTTGGCCTTTGCAATGCGCCTGCCACATTCCAACACTTCATAAATGATGTGTTCAGGGATCTATTAGATGTTTGCGTTGTTGTCTACTTAGACGACATTTTAATCTACTCCAAAACCAAATCAGAACATGTGAAACATGTCAGATGGATTCTCTCCCGACTTAGAACTCATAAATTATATGCAAAACCAGAGAAATGCATGTTCCACACCGATAATGTCTCCTTTTTAGGATATAACATATCACCTAAAGGTATTCAAATGCAACCTGAAAAAGTCGATGCAGTCACTAACTGGCCAGTGCCAAAAACCAAGAAACAATTACAACGTTTCCTTGGTTTCTCGAACTACTATAGGAAGTTTATTAAGAATTTTTCCAAAATTGTGAAACCACTCACTTGTCTTACTGGAGATAAAACTCCTTTTCGCTGGACCTCTGCTGCTAACGATGCCTTCCTTTATCTCAAAGAAAGATTCACTAGTGCTCCAATTTTACAATTTCCCAATCCTTCTTACCCATATACTTTAGAAGTTGATTCCTCGGATTTTGCTATTGGAGCAATCCTCTCTCAGCAGAAATCATTAACTGATCCTTTACACCCAGTATCCTTTTACTCCAAGGTTATGACTCCAGCAGAAAGAAATTACTCTATTGGGGATAAAGAATTGCTTGCAATTAGATCATCTCTGGAACATTGGAGGCACCTTCTCGAAGGAACAAGGGTACCCATTACTATACTGACAGACCACAAAAATTTGCAATACTTGCAGAACAATAAAACATTATCCGCACGACAAGTGAGATGGAGTCTCTATTTCGATAGGTTTAATTTTCAAATCATATATAGACCTGCAGCTAAAAATGGGAAAGCAGATGCTTTATCTCGCCAGACTGAAAAACCACAACCTGAAGACTTTCCTAGGTCTATTATATCACCTGAACGTTTCATTGGTCTCACAACACCTCTTGTTACACAATTACGGGCATATACTGAAATTCTGCAAGATCCACCTCATCCAAGTCTTCAAAGGTATGATGGTATATATTATCATGGTACAAAGATTTTCATACCCCCCTCTCTTAGGTCAGAGATGATAAAAGCACATCATGATTCACCTCTTGCCGGACATCCAGGTGTAAACAGAACATTAGAACAACTGACCAGAAACTTCTGGTGGCCAAAAATGAAGTGTGACGTAATAGATTACATTCAATCCTGTATCATTTGCACCACTTGTAAGACAGAAAGAAGACCACCATATGGACTTTTAATGCCATTACCTATACCAAAAATGCCTTGGCAACATGTTTCTATGGACTTCATAGTTGATCTTCCTTTGTCCAACAACCAAAATACCATTCTCGTTGTGGTTGATATTTTTACAAAAATGGCACACTTTATACCTTTCCACAAGCTTCCCACCGCAAGTGAAACAGCTCAGTTATTCCTTGAAAACATTGTAAAATTACATGGCATACCACCCATCTTGACCACTGACAGGGGAAGTCAATTTACCTCTCGGTTTTGGTCAAAGTTATGTGAAGCAGCTCAGATAGATCACAGATTCACCACTGCTTTCCATCCGCAAACAAACGGGCAAGCAGAAAGGATTAATCAATGGCTCGATCAGTTTATCAGATGTTATTGTGCCTACCATCAGAATGATTGGATGAAATATTTATCCATGGCGGAATTTTCTTACAACAATTCCAAAAATTCATCTACAAAAATGACTCCATTCTTTGCAAATTTTGCATATCATCCACGTATCACTTTTTCACCAGAAAAAGCCTCTGAATCCCCACCAGTAGAGGAGTTTCTTAACTCTCTTCAGGAGAATTTTACTTTCATTCAACAAAATATATTAAACTCTCAAGCTATTCAGAAAAAGTATTATGATCTACGCAGACGTGAACCTCCTACTTACAAAGTTGGAGATTTAGTTTGGCTCTCCACGAAAAATTTGAAACTTCAAATTCCATCAAAAAAACTTGCCAGCCTTTTTATTGGTCCTTTTCCTGTACTCCGTATCATTAATAAGAATGCTATTAAGTTACAGTTACCCAGTACCATAAAAATTCATCCCACCGTACATGTTTCATTACTTAAACCTTACAAACAGACTAGTGATAACAGGATTCTGTTGCCTCCTACCCCTCCTGTTCTTGGTGATGAAGAATACGAAGTTGACTCTATTCTGGATTCCAGAATTCGTAAAGGAAATCTTCAATATTTGGTAAGATGGAAACATTATTCTCCAGAGGAGGACTCTTGGGAACCAGTTTCCAATTTGAATGCTCCCAGACTGGTAGCCACTTTTCATCGTAGACATCCAGATCGACCACGACCTGCAGCTGTGGAACAGCTCCCTTAAGTGGGGGGTCATGTAAGGATTCACATTACTGTTGCTTTAAATCCTCACTTTCTCCTTATTGGATACCTCCCCTTATTTAACTTTGGCGCACTTATCACACAGTGCTTAGTAATTTGAAAGTGAACACTTCGTTTTACTCAAGTCTTGGATTTACAATTACCCAGAGCATTATCTTGCTCTATTTCATTGGATACAATTTTCCTTTTTTGAGTTACTTACTCTTTGAATATTCTGACAACTTATTGCTACTTTATTGGATAAAAGATTTCTATCTACCGGAGATGTTTTACACTCTGTAATCACAAACGCTGCAGATTCGGATTCACCTTCTCTGACCTCACTTCCGGTAGCTACCGAAGAAGTTTCTCAGCGTTCACCGAGAGGACTATCGGCTCACAGAAGTCGCTGAATTAATACATCAGGTAATAATACCTTTTACTATTACTCTGAATTATCGACACTGTTACTACACAGTAAAAATATTATATACTACTTTGTCACATATAGACTTTCATAGAATATTATTGATATGAACTGTGGCTAACTAAATTATAGTCTCGGCAAAGCAAAGACTCATAAACTTGCTGAAACATAAAAAAACAAACATTTTATTTAAAGTCTGCAATTGTGTTTCACTTGAATCATCCATTTTAACACCTGAGAGACATCTCCTGAATTGAAAGAGACAGGATCTGACAGTTACCTTGTCATATGTCTCCAATGGGGCTATGCTGGCCCTTGGCAACTCTCTTCGTGGACTGTGATGCACTCTGTTACCTTGTCATATGTCTCCAATGGGGCTATGCTGGCCCTTGGCAACTCTCTTCATGGACTGTGATGCACTCTGTTACCTTGTCATATGTCTACAATGGGGCTATGCTGGCCCTTGGCAACTCTCTTCATGGACTGTGATGCACTCTGTTACCTTGTCATATATCTACAATGGGGCTATGCTGGCCCTTGGCAACTCTCTTCATGGACTGTGATGCACTCTGTTACCTTGTCATATGTCTCGAATGGGGCTATGCTGGCCCTTGGCAACTCTCTTCATGGACTGTGATGCACTCTGTTACCTTGTCATATGTCTCCAATGGGGCTATGCTGGCCCTTGGCAACTCTCTTCATGGACTGTGATGCACTCTGTTACCTTGTCATATGTCTCCAATGGGGCTATGCTGGCCCTTGGCAACTCTCTTCATGGACTGTGATGCACTCTGTTACCTTGTCATATGGCTCAAATATTCCTTATTTTTACAAGATTATTTATAAACATGTCATTGCACGATTCTTTGTCCTCATTATTCATTTTATTGATTGAAAGCTCTAGTTTATCTGGTTGATCCTTAAAGGGACCTACCAAAATAATGGATTTTCAAAAATCATATATGTAATACAATTGTAAATGACTTTAAGATTAACATCTCCAATGTAATTTTATTATTTGTCTTTATATATTTTTCTCAAAGCTTTATCATTGCATGATTATGATTAGCATAGTAATTCTTTTATATATGTATATATAGATTGTTATTTGTGTATATATGTATATTTCAATTTTCACATCCATGTGTGTATTTAGAAACTCTGCATGAATTGATGCACCTTTAACAAATGATCTGAGGATTGATACAATGATATAATCCCTGTAAAGTGTTAATTTTATTGAAATAGTATTGTCTCTGTGTATCCTCTTTTTAAAAAAAAAAAAATCATGTCCCTTTAAGTGATGGTGAGCACAATTGTTAATGAATGTATTTCCATTTCTAAAGCGTTTTTGTCCTTTTTACATGAACAAGGAGATATAATCTTATTAATAAACAATCTTATTGTAATGTTGACAGCACATGTATTTCATTTTCAATTCTATCTTATTGTAAAAGTGTAACCAAATAAATCTCTGTGTGTAATGCGCATATTTTAGATGATGAATATTTTTTACCAAATATGTTAACAAAATACTTCTACTCCCATATATGGCTATAGGTAAGATGACCATATTTCAACTTGAATAAATGACACGTTTAATCAATACATGTGTCATTATTGTTATTCCAAAACAATCTAAACATATCTTAAAACATCAATGGCATATGTATTTCTCATGTGTATCTTTTAAATGTTAAAGATATACACCATAGCTATAGTTCAAGGGACAGTCAAGTCCGAAAAGATGAATCATGATTTCGTGACATTCCTAGATAGCAATCTAGACACATACTAGTTACTAAAATATAAATATGTTTCTTAATGATATGCCAAGCTGTCAACTGAGTCCTTGTATTGGCTGCGGTTTTTCAGCAATCTCGGATGCGCCATGTTGCTTAAGACATCACCTGCCAGGTTGTCCAATGACTCCTTGTATTGACTGACGTTCTTACGTGATCAAGAATGTGCCTTTTATTGGATGGCGTTTTGACGCGATCAAGGATGCGCCTTTTTTTTTGGCGTTCTTACGTGATCAAGAATGTGCCTTTTATTGGATGGCGTTCTTACGTGATCAAGGAAGCGCCATGTTAATTAAGACGTCACATGCAAAGGTAAAAAAACGTCTGATTGTATTACGTAGTCCCGCAATATTTGTTTGTGCATGTTAAACACGTTTGTGAATGAAGCCAATTTTAAAAACCTTGCGAATATGGATTTTTTCCATCATGTTACATTGTTGACCCGTAGCTGATAAAGACCACCACATTCTCTTTTGCTGGATGTCTGGTTGAATAAACAAACGAAAGCAAAATGTTTTCATGCATATGATATTTCGAGGCAAGTGCAAATCTCTATAGTCCATGTTGTTTAATATGTTTGTCAACAATATGTTCCTTTTTCTGAAAAATGACTGTTGTGTTTAATGTTAAAGATATCTAATTCATAAATATGCGCTATTGTGTTAGAATAAAGTAATCAATATGCATTTATCTTTATCATATGCTAAATATATGATGCCGACTTCTTCTAAATGTAATTTCGTCGTATATTTTATTAAAGGTTCATTAGACACTCACATTATAAATCAATTTTTTTTATTTGGTCTCTAGTTAGATAGTCCATTGTTTAACAAATACACGTTTCATTTTGCTTCTGTTCAAATAAAATGTAAGTAATTTTCAGACTCCTCGCCAAGCCTCTAAGTTTCATGTGAGTACCATCTCCAGCTTTCTCCTGTTTTGTGTATGATGGTGTATTGTCTTGTTTTACGGTTGTAATGGGGGTTCATCTATATTTTCAATAGAGCTAACCCGATTTTCTTTGAAAGTGTTTAAAGCTTTGTAATATTGATATCAGTATATGTTAATCTTGTTGTTTCTAGTAGTGTCTATTACATACAGTTCTGTTAACAATATAGTATACTGTCTCTTTAATGCAAATGTTGATTTTTGTATCATGTATGAGTTCCACATTGGTTAATCTCCAAATATATTATTGTTAGCATATTTTTACCCCCCACTCCTAAAAGGACTTTAAACCATATTCATTGTTAAAACAAATGTCTTTATAAAAATAAATTAACACAATAATGTCTCTTTAAGAAAATAGACTTTATTTAACACGTCAATATAAATCTGATTTCAATATTTATTGTTTGAACAAGTACATGTAGATATACCAACAATCTTCAAATATATGTTAGCATATGTAATTTTGTTAAAGGGACAGTTTAGAAAACAAATAATGTTTTGCATTATTCTAAAAGTCAATTTTGTAATATCAATGATATCAAATGTTTCTCACCAATTAATCATTTGTCTGTGTTTATTTTAATTTGCTAGCTAAACCTATGAGGTTCGTGTGCTCATTTCTTCGAGCTTGAAGAGTGCATGTAATCATTATACAATTTGACCACTAGAGGGCATTTGGATATGTAAAACCTTGTGCTCATACAGCATATTATTTACCATGTATTGATCATTGATATCTAAAATGTTGTTATGTCAGAACAACAAATAAGTGGTCATTTTTCATAGTCATAGATACAAGGGTAAGCACATAAGTCACACGTATTTCTCCATGTTTTGTTGTTTCCAACTTGATAATGCGTAATACAGTGTTTTCTTTGTAATCAATAATTTTCTGACTGTCCCTTTAAGCTGTGTTATTGGCATTCAAACAGTAATATGCCATCATGGATAATTGTAATGGTAATTTTGTTTGCGATTCGGGAAACAGTTTGGACATCACATCACAGAAACCAATCAATATCATGAACAAGGATAGGTATGTGATGATGTGGTTTTCACACACTTATAACCCACACTCTGCAAACAATCTGCCTCCATGGACCCGGTCCCATAGAAGTAGATTATATACAGAGTGTGGTCCACAAGTGTATGAAAACCACATCATCACATACGTATCCATTACACATTAAATAAAAAAAACATTAAACATGAAAACAAATACTTACTTCCTCTTCCTTCCCCTCTTCCCACGGGGCTGAGGCTCTGGGAGGGGCAACTGCCGACTCTGACGAGTTCTCCTTGGAGATGTTGTGGGAAGAGTGGAAGGAAGAGTACTGGGATGACCAAGGTGAGGAGGAGAAGATGGCTGAGGAGGAGAAGATGGCTGAGGAGGAGAAGATTGCTGAGGAGGAGAAGATGGCTGAGGAGGAGGAGATGGCTCGGCAGGAGGAGATTTCCCGGCAGCAGAAGATGGCCCGGCAGGAGAAGATGGCCCGGCAGGAGAAGATGGGCCGGCAGGAGAAGATGGGCCGGCAGGAGAAGATGGGCCAGCAGCAGGAGGCCCAGCAGCAGGAGGCCCAGCAGCAGGAGGCGGACCAGGAGGCAGACCAGCATGCGCCTCCCGGAAAAAATTAAACATCTCTTGGTGTAGATTAATGATTCTGTTTTGCCCTTCTTCTATTCTATTAAGTATGTTTATTATTTGGTTTTGGCCTTCAATTATTTGGTTTTGTCCATCAAGAATTCGAGTTCGTCCTTCTATATTTTGTATCCGGGAGTTACGCATCTGGTCTATGTAGTCCAGTAGAACCCGCACCTCCTCTATTTCCTCTTGTTGTGCTTGGCGGGGTACCCATGCACGGCGGGGTGCCCGTGCACGGCGGTGTGCGGGTCCTTGAGGGGCCTCTGGTTCTGCGGCCTCCTCCTCTGCTTCCGGGGCCTCTTCATCTGCTTCCGTGCCCTCTTCGTCACGGGGGGCCTCTTCCCTCCGAAGTGGAAATTCCTCCCCACCACTCTCATCCCGGGGAGATGGAGGAGGCTGTATTTGTTGTGCTGCCTCCTCCCCAGACTCTGTATATTTAAAAAAAAAAAAATGTATATATTAGCATATTTCCAAATGAAGCTTTAAATGACTTAACTTACGATACAATTACAAATGCAGAATCATTAATCCACTTTGAAATCTAACAATCAATACGATTTCCGCATTTTCGAAACCGTGTTTGTGATATCTCTGGTCAATCTGAATGTTTTAGCGTTTGTTTTCAGTCTGTTTAAATGCACACCTAACCTATAGCCTAGATACTGATGTAACCGCAAAGTAATTGTGAATGCGTGTAAACAGCGTAATAGCATTAATCTGATCCTTAAAGGGACATGAAACCCAATGTTTTATCTTTCATGATTTAGAAGCATACATTTATAATCAACTTTCTAATGTACTTTTCTTATCTAATTAGCTTCATTCTCTGGATATTTTTGCTGAAAAGCATATCTAAATATGCTTAGATGCTGATTGTTAGCTGAATATAGCTGCCTCCTGTGATTGGTTCACCGTGTGCATGGCTATTTCTTCATTAAAATATATCTCAAGAATGATTCAAATTAGGTAATATAAGTACATTTGAATGTTTTGTCAAATTGTATTCTCTACCTCAATCATGAAAGTAAAGGTTTGCGTATAGTGTCCCTTGAAATACATTCGTATGTGAATTTATTCTTCAATGAGCTTACCGTCAGATGAGAATGGCAGGTTCCCGGTATCAATTCCTCCGATACCGACTACATCCACCTCGGAGATGCTGGGCCGCAACATTTCCTCCCATCGGCAGTACTCGATTTCCAGGGCAGGGCCGCCACCGGTTCCTGCGGAATGTCGGGCCTCCAGGCTTAACTTTTTCTTGAGATCCATCTTACAGTCCCGGTAGCGATGTTTTATAGAGTCCATATCTCTGTTCCGGCCACCCACTGCATTGACTGCATTCCTTATCTCATTCCAGAGCCTCCTCTTCTCAGTCGGGGTAGTCTTCTGCTGCTGCAGCCTCCTATACCTGGCCATATAGGCCTCTACGAGGGCCTCCTTCTCCTCCATCGAAAACCTCGCCTCCCTAGTCGCCTTGGCCTTCCCCTGTGACGATGCCCTCTGTTTCCCGGACTGTGAAGCCCTACTCTGTCCGCCACTGGGCCCAGCCACTTGTTCATCTTGAACCAAGTGGCTGGGTCCACCCACCGCTTCCACCCCCGCTTCCTGCCCCCCTTCCTGCCCCCCTTCCTGCCCTGTTCCTCTCCCCCTCCCTCTCCTCCCCCCTCTACCTCTCCCCTGCCTGCCCTCCATCTGTTCCCTAAACTAAACCCCAAATAATCAAACAAAAAGTGAGTGTGATGAAATGAAAGGGGGTCAAAATAAAGAACTAAAAAGACAAAAAAAGTGCTGAAAGTGTGAGAGGGATCTAAAAAAACAAAGAGGGTAAGGAGTATTTAAATAAACCAAAAGAAGAAGAAGACTAAAAGGAGGATATGTAAACTAAATGTAACTAGGGGATGGGTATGGGATGGGGTATGGGATAAGAGTAAATGGGATGAAAGGGAATGGGACTACAGGGAATGGGGTATGGAGTGTAGTATGAGGGGGTATGGGGTATGGAGTGTATGTAGTGTTATTGATAAGTGTATGTATGTATTGAATGTGTTTGCGTGTAAATGTGTTAAGTGTACAGAAAAATCACTCGCTCGCTAACTCACACTACTACTAATTCTCACTAACTCACACTCCCACTAACTCTCAATAACTCACACTACCACTAACTCACGCTCCCACTAACTGACTCTCTCCCACTACCACTAACTCCCACTCCCACTAACTCACTCACGATAACACTAACAACTGACTCTCTCACGCTAACACTAACTCACTCACAATAATGCACAAACTCTCTAATCTTAAACCTCCAATCTCCAAAGACCCACCAGCAACACAGTCAAAGAAGCCATGCTTGTGTGGTGCTTATATACCCTGTGTAAATGTTTAATGATGTACCAATTTCCGTTGTAAATTGTGTTCAGGTGTGCTTTATTAGCAATTAATATTAGTGCAATGGGTATTAGTTGTGTGAATTTGCGCATGCTCATTTGGAGTTAGTATTTGTGGAATGTGTAGAATGCGATGATGTCATAGTGGTCGTTTTCTATAACATTGTCCAATAGTATTCTGTTTAAATGTGAATTTGCGATGGTGTGGTATTAGTGAAGTGTTGTATATGTATGTTTGTCCTAATATATAGTGATATTGAATGCGATTATTTTTCTAGTGTATGTATATATTTTTTATTCCTTGTTGTTATTTTGCGAATTTCCGCATCTTAAAGTATATGCGTATTCCCCGTATTAAATTTTATTAAAAATCCCCCCGCTTGTGAATGTGTAATGCTTCTGTGCTTTGTTGAGTGATTGTTGTTGTGACATTTGCGGTGTGTTATTGTTGTGCATGATGTGGTATGCGTCATATGACCGAGCTGTGCGTATTTCTCGCAAGATCGAGTGTTAGGTGAAAAAAGAGTTTTTTTTGCTTTTCCATTGATCTCTATGGGAGACTGTCTAACGCGGACAGCAACCCATCTACCGCCAAACTCCAAATCTAGCCGTAGGAGATTAGGAGACTGTAAAAAGGTTTGGGCAAATAAGGGAGATCCCTGGAAATAGGGGGGATTGGCAAACCTTTGTGCTATTAGCAATTTGAGGCTTTAGAAAAATGTATGTTCATTGTATACAGTCAATAATAGTCCTTTTTTTTTAGTCTGTGCACCAGTGCCATCCAGCGGAAGATTTCGGTGTCTGCTGAAGGTGATAAGCACCTCAAATGTGCCCCTTACCTGAAACTTCCAGTGCCTTTTTAAATGCCCTGTGCTCTACACAAAAACAAAAAAGGGGATTTATACAAATGAAGACAGTCATAATCTGTAAATGATGAGGTCTACCAGCACTGCAACTCTGCACTATCGATCAGTGGTGGTTCTAGAAATTAGACTTTGGGGGGTCACACACTTACCACTAGTTGAGAGGGGCAATATTCACCCTCCTCCTCAGTCTAAGAAGTACAATATGGTGAAACCAAAAAGATTTTGGATGGTTTTATGAACCAATGCACCCCCACAGAACCACCATTGCTCCTTCATAAGGATCTTCATCCTTTTGGGCTATAAACATTGCAAGATGCCAGTCCTGTCCATATCAGACTTGAAGATAATAAAGCACAGTGTTTGGTAAAGTTTACTCTAAATAATTAGCTGTCTCATTCCCCTCTACCTACATATAGACTGTAATAAAATTGCCAACCACACACCATAATCCTCTAAAAAGCACTTGGCAAGTTTCAAAGAAAATAGAAGATTTTTGTTCAGAGAAAATAATTTATATGGTATGCATACTTCACCAAGAATACATTTTTTATTTATTTATTTGCTTTCCCTGTCCTTGCTATACACAAATACTATATCAGAAGAGTTTTATATTTAAAATCACAGTCAAGTCAAAATTAAACTTTCATGATTCAGATAGGGCATGTAATTTTAAAAAACTCTCAAATTTACTTTTATCATCAATATTGCTTGTTCTCTTGGTATTCTTTGTTGAAAGCTAAACCTAGGTAGACTCATATGTTTATTTCGAAGCCCTTGAAGGCCGCCTCTTATCTTAGTGCATTTTGACAATATGAGTGCTAGTTCATGTGTGCTATTGAGATACCATTGTGCTTAATCCCGTGGAGTTCTTTATGAGTCAGCACTGTTTGGCTAAAATGCAAGTCTGTCAAAAGAACTGAAATAAGGGGGCAGTCTGCAGAGGCTTAGATAGAAGGCAATCATAGAGGTAAAAAGTGTATTAATATAACTGTTGGTTATGCAAAACTGGGGAATGGATAATAAATGGATTATCTATCTTTTTAAATAATAAAAATTCTGTAGTAGACTGTCCCTTTAATTTGTGACTCTTACTAGAACTTACATATAGAATCATAGGGTCTAAGAATGTATTTTCTCCATTAATTTATTGTTTTGTATCTCCATTGTTTATATTACAATTAATTATATACAGTTAGCAACAGTCAGTATTTATTTACAAATTACCAGAGAGTCTGGACACTAGTGCAATATGTTAAATGTTGCAAAAGGTACTCAAGCCCTAAATAGAATTGTGTGACAGGTCTGACGTAAGTGTTAAAGTCTTTCATTAGAGCTGGAAAGATGTATCTGTAATCTTAGCTTATGACTTACACATGAGCTGGCACTTGCTGGAAATCAAGCATAGATCTTGTCTAAACAATGATACCTGTATTTACAGAGAAATGCTATGAAGCAGGGCTGCCTAGCCTAAGGCGTGGAAAACTATCAAGGCCAAATTTGGAGTAACTGTGAGCCACTGTTAACCAGCATTTAATTTGTGGGGTGAAAATTACAGAATTTCAATGGTGAAAAAATGTAATTTTATCACTATCAACTTTGCAAATCTATGTGTTTATCCCCCACAAAAGTGGTAAGCACATAGGTAAAGTACCTTTTTGGAGCCCCTAAGAACTGCTAGTCTTGGGCAGAAAATGCTGATGTCACAGCTATGCAACTAGCACTGCTGATTGGGTCAGCAACAGCTCCTGCAGTTCTCTTTAGTTCTCTAGTGGTACTTTATCTATGTGTTTAATCCCTTTGTAGGGGGTTAAACACATAGATATGCATGGCTGTTAGTGATACAATAGCATGCTCTGAAAAAAATAAGAGAATGTAATTATTTTCACTAGAATGGCCCTTTAATGTAAGTTGAATTTGATAGGTTTTATTGTGAGAAAATATAATGCATGTGCTCACTGCTCATGTGTGTTTGTTTGAATATGTCAATGTGCGCCCACACATCTGTAGACATCTGAATCCCTGGACTAGTGCAAGTGCAGCTACTGCAATCAAGATAGATAGATAGATGATAGATGAGAGAGATAGATAGATAGATAGATAGATAGATAGATAGATAGATAGATAAGATAGATGATGATAGATAGATAGATAGATAGATAGATAGATAGATACATATAGATAGATAGATAGATAGATAGATAGATAGATAGATAGATAGATAGATAGATAGATAGATAGATAGATAGATAGATAGATAGATGATAGATGATAGAGAGAGAGATAGATAGATAGATAGATAGATAGATAGATAGATAGATAGATAGATAGATAGATAGATAGATAGATACATATAGATAGATAGATAATAGATGATAGAGAGATAGATAGATAGATAGATAGATAGATAGATAGATAGATAGATAAGATAGATAGATTGATGATAGATAGATAGATAGATAAATAGATAGGAGATATACAACACAGAAAGTCGGGCACTCTTGCAAGCCCACAGCTAGATTAACCCTTTGAGTGCTAAAGCTGGGTGCTAAGCTTTTTTAGGGGGGTTGTTTTTTTTTTTTTTTTTAAATGTTTTTAACTTTTTTTTTCAGATCCCCAAGACTTACACTGTTGGAAAGGTTAGGCGATTACCTTTCCAACTGTGGGTCTTGGGGTTCTGTAGCTGCTTAGATGCCTGAGATACAAGCTTCTAAGCAGCATGCCCCCTGCTCCTATACTTAACATTGTTAAGTATAAATAAAGTTGTGCAGTGACGTCATCACGTCATTGCGCGTGATGTCCCTGTGCATAACGTGAAGCCCCAGCGATGCCTGTCACTCTGCAGGCCCGATCACCGGGGTAGGAGCGGGTGGGAGCCCCCAGATCTAACTCAAGGTGGGAGAGTGCAAGTGATGGCTCTGAGTCGTCATTAGCACCAGAGTGGGAAACTCTGCCTCGGCTCAGAGCCGTCGTTAGCACTCAAGGGGTTAAAAGCAAAATGGAAGACTTAGTTAAAGCATTTGGCCAAATGGTGATCGGCCCATGACCACATCAAAATCTCTTCCACACTGGGTCTCTAATCTACAGTCACACACAGCATGTCTTCAATCAAACACAAGGGTGACACATGCCCTTTATAATTTCCCTAGAAACATACAAAACACGGAAATGGACTACACTCACAAACCAGACTGGGTACACATCTCATGCCCCTGCAAAGCTCATAGCCATGGGTGCTCACCAGCACTCACAGGTAGCTGCACAGCTTTGCAGGACTTTGCAGGGTCATGGGATACTTACCCAGTCTGGTTTGAGTGTGGAGTTAATTTTTGTGTTTTGTATGTGTTAAGGGAAACTAGAAAGGGCCTGTTTTACATTTTCTTACTGTTCCCAAAATAAAGGTAAAGGAGCCTATGTAAACAATTAAATCAGGTAAAATGGATAATTGGGAACAAATTAAAGGGGAGACAATGTCATAGAAATGTAAATAATTGTTATTAAATGAACAGTTAATGTACTGTGTAAGATGATACATTACTATTGTAGTTGTACTTGCATGTAGCATATTGGGACGAGTGCAAGTATTCTCTCTTGAATAAACTCAGGCCTCACAAGTTTTAGTATTCTTAAGAGTCTTATCTTTCCATTAATGTTATTTAAATATGTTTTACATTGAAATAACATAATTTATGCTTACCTGATAAATTCCTTTCTTCTGTTGTGTGATCAGTCCACGGGTCATCATTACTTCTGGGATATAACTCCTCCCCAACAGGAAATGCAAGAGGATTCACCCAGCAGAGCTGCATATAGCTCCTCCCCTCTACGTCACTCCCAGTCATTCGACCAAGAATCAACGAGAAAGGAGAAACCAAGGGTGAAGTGGTGACTGGAGTATAATTTAAAAGATATTTACCTGCCTTAAAACAGGGCGGGCCGTGGACTGATCACACAACAGAAGAAAGGAATTTATCAGGTAAGCATAAATTATGTTTTCTTCTGTTATGTGTGATCAGTCCACGGGTCATCATTACTTCTGGGATACCAATACCAAAGCAAAAGTACACGGATGACGGGAGGGATAGGCAGGCTCATTATACAGAAGGAACCACTGCCTGAAGAACCTTTCTCCCAAAAATAGCCTCCGAAGAAGCAAAAGTGTCAAATTTGTAAAATTTGGAAAAAGTATGAAGCGAAGACCAAGTTGCAGCCTTGCAAATCTGTTCAACAGAGGCCTCATTCTTAAAGGCCCAAGTGGAAGCCACAGCTCTAGTAGAATGAGCTGTAATTCTTTCAGGAGGCTGCTGTCCAGCAGTCTCATAGGCTAAACGAATTATGCTACGAAGCCAGAAGGAGAGAGAGGTAGCCGAAGCCTTATGACCTCTCCTCTGACCAGAGTACACGACAAACAGGGAAGACGTTTGTCGAAAATCCTTAGTTGCCTGCAAGTAGAACTTGAGGGCACGAACTACATCCAGATTGTGTAGAAGACGTTCCTTCTTTGAAGAAGGATTTGGACACAAGGATGGAACAACAATCTCTTGATTGATATTCCTGTTAGTGACTACCTTAGGTAAGAACCCAGGTTTAGTACGCAGAACTACCTTGTCTGAGTGAAAAATCAGATAAGGAGAATCACAATGTAAGGCTGATAACTCAGAGACTCTTCGAGCCGAGGAAATAGCCATTAAAAACAGAACTTTCCAAGATAACAATTTTATATCAATGGAATGAAGGGGTTCAAACGGAACACCCTGTAAAACGTTAAGAACTAAGTTTAAACTCCATGGCGGAGCAACAGTTTTAAACACAGGCTTGATCCTAGCTAAAGCCTGACAAAAGGCCTGGACGTCTGGATTTTCTGACAGACGCCTGTGTAACAAGATGGACAGAGCTGAGATCTGTCCCTTTAATGAGCTAGCCGATAAACCCTTTTCTAAACCTTCTTGTAGAAAGGACAATATCCTAGAAATCCTAACCTTACTCCAGGAGTAACCTTTGGATTCGCACCAGTATAGGTATTTACGCCATATCTTATGGTAAATCCTTCTGGTAACAGGCTTCCTAGCCTGTATCAGGGTATCAATAACCGACTCAGAAAAACCACGTTTTGATAAAATCAAGCGTTCAATTTCCAAGCAGTCAGCTTCAGAGAAGTTAGATTTTGATGTTTGAATGGACCCTGTATCAGAAGGTCCTGTCTTAGAGGTAGAGACCAAGGCGGACAGGATGACATGTCCACTAGATCTGCATACCAAGTCCTGCGTGGCCATGCAGGCGCTATTAGAATCACTGATGCTCTCAGAAGTTACATCAGCTGACCAGGATTTTAGCCACAGCGCCCTACGTGCCTGAATGGCGAATCCTGAGTTCTTAGCCGTAAGTTTGGTTAAATGTACTACGGCCTCCGAAATGAATGAATTAGCTAGTTTAAGGACTCTAAGCCTGTCCGTAATGTCGTCCAGCGTAGCTGAACTAAGGTTCTCTTCCAGAGACTCCATCCAAAATGCTGCCGCAGCCGTAATCGGCGCGATGCATGCAAGGGGTTGCAATATAAAACCTTGTTGAACAAACATTTTCTTAAGGTAACCCTCTAATTTTTTATCCATTGGATCTGAAAAAGCACAGCTATCCTCCACCGGGATAGTGGTACGCTTAGCTAAAGTAGAAACTGCTCCCTCCACCTTAGGGACCGTTTGCCATAAGTCCCGTGTGGTGGCGTCTATTGGAAACATCTTTCTAAATATTGGAGGGGGTGAGAACGGCACACCGGGTCTATCCCACTCCTTAGTAACAATTTCAGTTAGTCTCTTAGGTATAGGAAAAACGTCAGTACTCGCCGGTACCGCAAAGTATTTATCCAACCTACACAATTTCTCTGGTATTGCAACAGTGTTACAATCATTAAGAGCCGCTAAAACCTCCCCTAGTAATACACGGAGGTTCTCCAATTTAAATTTAAAATTTGAAATATCTGAATCCAATCTGTTTGGATCAGAACCATCACCCACAGAATGAAGCTCTCCGTCCTCATGCTCTGCAAGCTGTGACGCAGTATCAGACATGGCCCTAGTATTATCAGCGCACTCTGTTCTCACCCCAGAGTGATCACGCTTGCCTCTTAGTTCTGGTAATTTAGCCAAAACTTCAGTCATAACAGTAGCCATATCTTGTAATGTTATCTGTAATGGCCGCCCAGATGTACTAGGCGCCATAATATCACGCACCTCCCGGGCGGGAGATGCAGGTACTGACACGTGAGGCGAGTTAGTCGGCATAACTCTCCCCTCGCTGTTTGGTGAAATTTGTTCAATTTGTACAGATTGGCTTTTATTTAAAGTAGCATCAATACAGTTAGTACATAAATTTCTATTGGGCTCCACCTTGGCATTGGAACAAATGACACAGATATCTTCCTCTGAATCAGACATGTTTAACACACTAGCAATAAACTTGCAACTTGGTTACAATCTTATTTAACAAAAACGTACTGTGCCTCAAAGAAGCACTAAACGATTAAATGACAGTTGAAATAATGAACTGAAAGACAGTTATAGCATCAATCCTTAAAAACAACACAACTTTTAGCAAAGGTTTGTTCCCATTAGTAAAGTAACAATAATTAAATTTGAAACATAAAAATTACAGAGCAACGTTTTTAATCACAGTCAATATATAAGTCTCACAGCTCTGCTGAGAGAATCTACCTCCCTCCAAAGAAGTTTGAAGACCCCTGAGTTCTGTTAGAGATGAACCGGATCATGCAGGAAATACAAGAGTAACTGACTGGAAATTTTTGATGCGTAGCAAAGAGCGCCAAAAACGGCCCCTCCCCCTCACACACAGCAGTGAGAGAGAAAAGAAACTGTCACAATTAAAACAAGCAACTGCCAAGTGGAAAAATAATGCCCAAATATTTATTCACTCAGTACCTCAGAAAATGCAAACGATTCTACATTCCAGCAAAAACGTTTAACATAATAAATACCTATTAAAAGGTTTAATGTACTTTTAACAGAGTAATTCCGGTGAAATACCATCCCCAGAATACTGAAGTGTAGAGTATACATACATGTCATTATAACGGTATGGCAGGATTTTCTCATCAATTCCATTCAGAAAATAAAAACTGCTACATACCTCAATGCAGATTCATCTGCCCGCTGTCCCCTGATCTGAAGCTTTTACCTCCCTCAGATGGCCGAGAAACAGCAATATGATCTTAACTACTCCGGTTAAAATCATAGTAAAAACTCTGGTAGATTCTTCTTCAAACTCTGCCAGAGAGGCAATAACACGCTCCGGTGCTATTGTAAAATAACAAACTTTTGATTGAAGTTATAAAAACTAAGTATAATCACCATAGTCCTCTCACACATCCTATCTAGTCGTTGGGTGCAAGAGAATGACTGGGAGTGACGTAGAGGGGAGGAGCTATATGCAGCTCTGCTGGGTGAATCCTCTTGCATTTCCTGTTGGGGAGGAGTTATATCCCAGAAGTAATGATGACCCGTGGACTGATCACACATAACAGAAGAAATTTAAATTCAGAGCAACAGTGGGATAACAGTAACTTAAATTAATCAATCCGTGTCAGTAATTGAAAACACAGCTGTATATTCAAGGATTTTATAACTCTACAAATCTTCCATTGTCCCTGCCTTGGATATGTTTATGAAAATACCTCAAACTAATTTTCTTTAACTATATGATTAAATTGATGCATTCTTGAATTATAATACTGGCAGATATTGGGTTAGAAAACCAGTGGCACATATGGCATTTTCCCTATTTTGGTACAGTACAACCTGAAATTAGAATGGATTTTTTGGGGGGGTTGTATTATTTGATTTACACAACATGCCTACCACTTTGAAGATGCAAAATATTTTTGATTGTGAAACAAACAAGAAATAAGGCAAAAAACAGAAAACTTGAGGCCGCAAGGCAGTATTCCAACATGATAACGACCCCAAACACACATCCAAGATGACCACTGCCTTACTAAAGAAGCTGAGGGTAAAGGTGATGGACTGGCCAAGCATGTTTCCAGACCTAAACCCTACTGAGCATCTGTGGGGCATCCTCAAATGGAAGGTGGGGGAGCGCAAGGTCTCTAACATCCACCAGTTCTGTGATGTCGCCATAGAGGAGTAGAAGAGAACTCCAGTGGCAACCTGTGAAGCTCTGGTGAACTCCATGCCCAAGAGGGTTAACGCAGTGCTGGAAAATAATGGTGGCTACACAAAATATTGACACTTTGGGCCCAATTTGGACATTTCCACTTAGGGGTGTACTCACTTTTGTTGCAAACGGTTTAGACATTAATGGCTGTGTGTTGAGTTATTTTGAGAGGACAGCAAATTTGCACTGTCATACAGGCTGTACACTCACTACTTTACATTGTAGCAAAGTGTCATTTCTTCAGTGTTGTCACATGAAAATATATAATAAAATATTTACAAAAAATGTGAGGAGTGTACTCACTTTTGTGAGATACTGTATATATCACAGAGAATGTCCAGCACTCACTTACAAGCTCTCAGCCTTGCACTCAGACCTAATTTGAGAGATGAGCAATGGCACCACTCTTGTTACTTTGAGGGAACGCTATATTTAAATGTATGGAATATAATCTAATATATAGCTATACTATGTAATTGTGTATAGGTGCTGAGTATCAGAGAGAAACATATACAAGAACAATTCCAGCTAGAGAGCTGGACAGGATACTAACCGGAAAAGCACTCTACCCTCATACGTATGGGCTAAGTGTATATAGGTTTTAAAATATATCAACTTTATTAGTTTTATTTAAAAAGGGTTACACACCATAAAAACAGCTGCAGCAAGTAACAGTGGTTTACAAACTAATGTAGTGAAAAGGGTGGATAGTTACAAATTCTTATCCTGAATTAATATTATAGATAGTAACTCCCACCTAAAGAGGATTTGTGGTAAATCTTAAAGGTAAAGGTATGTTTGTAATCTGCTGTGGGCTAACATCCCTGCAAAATGGGGCCAAACCTATTAGGGGGCACTATTCAGTCAAAGTGTGTAATCATATATTGTACCTCACTGAGAATTATATGGATACTAAAATAAATTGTACCCATATGTACTCTGTATTGCAACAGTAGTGGTATGGCTAGGTATTGATACCTTGTAGGTCACTTGTAGCTTGCACTTATATATACAAATTACTTGTTAGTGTGCCTGTGGGTCACAATTAAAATATTAGTTGCTCCACAGATTAGAGGTATATCTCCGCCGTCATTTGTACAGCCCAATATCTAAAATGGAGCGTGTGTATATAAATGAAACCACAGGAGTTACCGTGTATTCAAACGTTAAGTTACAGTGTAACCAACGACTCGCCACTAACTTTGTATCGGTTGCTATTGATTAATTATAAAGTTACATGTCGTATACTTTTGTTATAAGATTTTCAGCAACCTCCAAAGGAGTGTAATAATTAGCGAGGAGGCTTATACAGATTACTTGTTAGTGTGCCCATGAGTCACAGTTAGAATAAATTCTTTGCTCCACAGATTAGATTTGAGGTATATCTCCACCGTCATATATACAGCCCAATATCTAAAATGGAGTGTGTGTATATAAATGAAAATAGTGTAATACTTAGCGAGGAGGCTTATACAGATTACTAGTTAGTGTGCCCATGGGTCACAATTAGAATATTTATTGCTCCACAGATTAGAGGTATATTTCCACCATCGTATGTACAGCCCGATATCTAAAATGGAGGGTGTGTATATAAATGAAACCACAGGAGTTACCGTGTATTCAAATGTTAAGTTACAGTGTAACCAACGACTCACAACTAACTATGTATCGGTTGCTATTGATTAATTAAAGAGTTACATATTGTATACTTTTATTATAAGATTTTCAGCAACCTACAAATGAGTTAAATACTTGGCGAGGAGGCTTAACAGTAAGCTCACCACCAGGCAGGTATGTGCAGGATATGCGATTTTATTTATTACAGCAGTAACCTAAATCAGCTGGTTTTAGAAACGCCCGAACAGCAAGACTCCTATAGAGAGGCCTCTCACCCCACTGTACTATACGCTTAGTATTGAACGTGCAAATAAATAAGGAATGTCTATATGCCCTAAGGTTACACTTAGATTGTGCAGTGTTCCACAAGTTAAGGAATACAGAGGCCACTGTAAATTGAGCTCAACGTTTAACCTGTATATACGTAATTTGTTTATATTGATTGTACTCAGGCCACTGCCGTGTGTCTAACCACTATATAGTACCATTTACCCCAGATTTGTCAAGTCTTGCCACTAAAAATACTTATTGTTAGTTGTTAACCCCTTAACGACCGAGGACGTGCAGGGTACGTCCTCAAAAAAAAGGCAGTTAATGCCTGAGAACGTACCCTGCACGTCCTCGGTGTGGAAAGCAGCTGGAAGCGATCCTGCTCGCTTCCAGCTGCTTTCCGGTTATTGCAGTGATGCCTCGATATGGAGGCATCCTGCAATAACCCCCCTTGGCCATCCGATGCAGAGAGAGCCACTCTGTGGCCCTCTCTGCACCGGACATCGATGGCCGGTATCGTTGGTGGGTGGGAGCTTACGTGGGAGGCGGGTGGCGGCCATCGGTGCGCTATGTGGAGTGGAGGGGGGCGGGATCGGGGGGCGGGAGCTACGGGGGCGCGCACGGGAGCGCGCGCGTGCACGGGGGTGGTGGGCGGGCGCGTGCACGGGGCGGGAGCGGGTGGGAACCGCTACACTACAGAAAAAAAAAAGTTAAAAAGTAAAAAAAAAAAAAACTTAAATGCAATCTAAGGGTTTTGGAAGGGGTTGGGGGTTGGTCTCGGTGGGGGGGGAAAGCTACACTACAGAAAAGGGAATTTAAAAAAAAAAAAGGCTCATTTTGTTACAAAACTGGGTACTGGCAGACAGCTGCCAGTACCCAAGATGGCGCCCATTATTGCAGAGGGGAAGGGTTAGAGAGCAGTATGGTGGGGGATCAGTGAGGTTGGGGTCTAAGGGGGGATCCTACACATCAGCATATGTAAATATGCTTTTTTTTTTTTTTTTAAAAAAGGGCCAAATACCTTTTATTTTAGTACTGGCAGAGTTTCTGCCAGTACTTAAGATGGCGGGGACAATTGTGGGGTGGGGGAGGGAAGAGAGCTGTTTGGGAGGGATCAGGGGGTCTGATGTTTCAGGTGGGAGGCTGAGCTCTACACTAAAGCTAAAATTAACCCTGCAAGCTCCCTACAAGCTACATAATTAACCCCTTCACTGCTAGCCATAATACACGTGTGATGCGCAGCGGCATTTAGAGGCCTTCTAATTACCAAAAAGCAATGCCAAAGCCATATATGTCTGCTATTTCTGAACAAAGGGGATCCCAGAGAAGCATTTACAACCATTTGTGCCATAATTGCAGAAGGTGTTTGTAAATAATTTCAGTGAGAAACCTAAAATTGAGAAAAAATTAACGTTTCTTTTAATTTGATCGCATTTAGCGGTGAAATGGTGGCATGAAATATACCAAAATTGGCCTAGATCAATACTTGGGGTTGTCTACTACACTACACTAAAGCTAAAACTACCCCAAAAAGCTCCCTACATGCTCCCTAATTAACCCCTTCACTGCTGGGCATAATACACGTGTGGTGCGCAGTGGCATTTAGCGGCCTTCTAATTACCAAAAAGCAACACCAAAGTCATATATGTCTGCTATTTCTGAACAAAGGGGATCCCAGAGAAGAATTTACAACCATTTATGCCATAATTGCACAAGCTGTTTGTAAATAATTTAAGTTAGAAACCAAAAGTTTGTGAAAAAATTTGTGAAAAGTGAACAATTTTTTCTATTTGATTGCATTTGGCGGTGAAATGGTGGCATGAAATATACCAAAATGGGCCTAGATCAATACTTTGGGTTGTCTACTAAAAAAAAATATATACATGTCAATGGATATTCAGAGATTCCTGAAAGATATCAGTGCTCTAATGTAACTATCGCTAATTTTGAAAAGAAATGGTTTGGAAATAGCAAAGTGCTACTTGTATTTATGGCCCTATAGTTTACAAAAAAAGCAAAGAACATGTAAACATTGGGTATTTCTAAACTCAGGACAAAATTTAGAAACTATTTAGCATGGGTGTTTTTTGGTGGTTGTAGATGTGTAACAGATTTTGGGGGTCAAAGTTAGAAAAAGTGTGTTTTTTTCCATTTTTTCCTCATATTTTATAATTTTTTTTATAGTAAATTATAAGATATGATGAAAATAATGGTATCTTTAGAAAGTCCATTTAATGGCGAGAAAAACGGTATATAATATGTGTGGGTACAGTAAATGAGTAAGAGGAAAATTACAGCTAAACACAAACACCTCAAAAATGTAAAAATAGCCTTGGTCCCAAACGGACAGAAAATGGAAAAGTGATGTGGTCATTAAGGGGTTAAATATCATATCATATGCTTGTAATTTGTACTGTGGGCAACCACCACAAGAGGTTAGTAAAAGAAATATGAGTAGCCCAAAGCTTGCCCTAGTGCAGTGATTTGCAACCTTTTTTTTGCCGTGGCACACTTTTTTACATTAAAAAATCCTGTGGCACACCACCATCCCAAAATTTTACAAAATGACACATTGTAGCCTAATACAGGATATATATATATATATATATATATATATATATATATATATATATACTGTATATATATATATATACACATACTGTATATACACACACACACACACTGTACTGTGCTGTCATGCCATGCCTCCTGCAAACTATACATGACATATTGACATTCATTCCCAATCATAATGATTGTCTGTGAATGAATGTCAATGTCATGGTTGTAAATGCTGCCTGATGAGCCTGTCACATACCTCCCAATATTTAAAAATTTGAAAGAGGGACACCCCCGCACTGTTGTCAGTCTGCCGCGGCACACCTGAGGATCTCTCACGGCACACTAGTGTGCCACGGCACACTGGTTGAAAAACACTGCCCTAGTGCAGTAATAATTTGTGCTGAAATTACAGCTATGTGCTACATAAGTACCTTAAATTAACTAGTATCGGATAAGCCCAAACAACAGATGTCCACTTTTGACAAAGCCAGTAGGCAACACATGTTAAGGGAGGAATGACAGGATTGTTGGGTGTCCTGTAGTTTTAATTTTGCACTAGTTCAAGTGGTATTTCTTATGTATTAATCAACTATGGGGAAAGTGGTATCTCCTTAGGAGATCTGTTGTTCGGGCTACTTTGTACTTTGAAAATTTGCTCTCTCGACCACCAAGTGAACAAATAATGAATTTAATCATTTAATGTTGTCTCTCTCTGGTAAAGATGGAAATAGGACTTCTTGGACTTCATTATAAGTTCCAATTTATAGTATTTTCTCCAAAATCACCTTGTGTCTGCACTTCCTGTTTTCCCAGCCTAACCTCATCAACAGTGCTAAATCGGGAGCTTTTAAGTAAGTTTTTAAAAGGTTTTATACTGGATTTTTATATCAGTATCTGTGCATATTATTCTTTATAGTAGTGTCTATTACATGTAGTTATATGTAAATTGGTGTATGCTGTCTATTTAAATATTGGAAAATGAGTCTAAAGTTTTAGAGGCCCATTTATCGGAGCTTGAGGGCCTGTGTTTCTGGCGAGTCTTCAGAATCGCCAGAAACACAAGTTATGGGGCAGCGGTCTAAAGACCGCTGCTCCATAACCCTGTCCGCCTACTCTGATGAGGCGGACAGGAATCGCCACAATTCAACCCGATCAAGTACGATCAGTTTGATTGACACCTCCCTGCTAGCAGCCCATTGGCCGCGAGTCTGCAGGGGGCAGCATTGCACCAGTAGCTCTTGTGAGCTGCTGGTGCAGTGCTGAATACGGAGAGCATTTTGCTCTCCGCATTCAGCGATGTCTGTTGGACCTGATCCGCACTGTCAGATCAGGTCCAACAGACATTTGGTAAATCAGCCTTAATGTGTCTATAAAGGAAAGAGGCCCACCATGTTGTAACCTAGGTTTCATTCTCTGCTGAGGTTAATTAGCGTCAGTAATAAATGGGTCAATAGAGTGTAAAGCCAATGGCTGTGTAGAATATAGCAGTATCAAGCCTGGAGTCTACACTTCCATATCTAAAAAATTGTAATGCAGGACAAATAGTAATAAATAATAATGAAAGTATAAACCCACAAAGGACTCAGCAGCCACCAATTTACTCCAGCATCCAGGGTGCGCCTCAACTCCTCATATATATATATATATATATATATATATATATATATATATATATATATATATATATAAACATAGAAAAAAAACGCACTCCAAGGGATCCTTATTCAGGCACTTTTAATAGTGAACGTTTTCGGATGCATAACGTCCATCCTCAGACCATGAAAACACTTTTTCTTGGTCTGAGGACGGACGTTATGCGTCCGAAAACGTTCACTATTAAAAGTGCCTGAATAAGGATCCCTTGGAGTGCGCTTTTTTTCTATCTTTGTTTGCTGCACCCAGGGCATTAGATCAACTGTCAGCTTGGAGTGCAATCTTCTTCTACTTTATATATATATATATATATATATATATATATATATATATATATATATATATATATATATACACACACATATACATACACACACACACAACTTCAAGAAACCACTCTCCAGTTTTAATCCAAACAATCTTTCCTTGGATTAACATTTTCAGGGTTGCCCCGTCCGCAGACAAAAAAAAACATCCACTTACCACCACTATATGTGTGCTCCCCCAGTTCCCGTGCCAACAGATCTGTCCACATCCGGAATCTCTGCGGTAGCCAGTCAGCACAACCACGCATGCACAGATAGTGTCATGAAGGTCCTTAGGGGCCAACTGTTCAAAAAAAGCAAAATGTAAATACATATATACATCGTAACAGCTCCCTACAAAATGTTACATTTTAAAGGACTAACATATCTTAATTAATAGGTAACAACATATTCACCATCATTGGCTTTACCCTACTATAAATAACAATGAAGATCTATCTACCTGAATACTGAACCCTTTGGGTACTAATGTGTCTAAAATGTAGATCCATTTACTCTCCCTCTGTACCAACATTTTCCCCCTGTCTCCACCCCAGTTTGGTGGTAGAACATGGTCAATTATGATGTATCTCAATTCAGATACAGCATGTTTATATTTCGGGGAATGTTTAGCCATCGGCTGCTCCACACCCCCAGAATTCAATGCAGTATGGATAGCAGACCGGTGGTTAGCCATTCTAGTTCATTACTGTGTTCATGTGCTGTGTGTTTTCCTTTGATCCGGACCCCCTAATAAATAGTTTCAGAGTTCCAAATGTTATTATACATTCATTGATGCATCCAGCTAGTAAACTTGTCAGCCCAAAGAGACACAAAGCATTGCCTCTCCCCTGAAATAGATAAGGTGTTCTATAATTTCAGGTAGAAATTTCAGAACTTTATTGCCCAAACCTCTCAAAGGGATTGATGAAACACAGGGTCTTTTTTCAAAGAACTAACATGGGGTCATAAAAGAGAGGGGTGGATATTTCCCTAGCACTTCTGCAAAGAAGGTGGGTTCAAGCAATTTGATCTCATGGAAACAAGTATAAGAATTTTGTGTTTAACAATTAAAGTGTAAAGAGAAAAACGGCAATCCTGGAGATTATCAATAAAAAGTCTTTATTTCAAACGGATAATGTTAAAGGCGAAAGGCACACACAAGTAAAAGCACAGCAGGTGTGGCACTGTCTGGCTTACGCGTTTCGGCTTGGAGCCGTAGTCATGCTGATTGACACTACAAGAGCCAGCCAATAGGATTCGGCGCTTGCCGAAAGTAGGAGAGACGCTGTACATTCCCAGACCCACGAGGACGCCAAGCAGCAGAGCCGGCGGAAAGACGAGCACTCGAAGGAGGTACGAGGTACCCGTGCATCGCAGATCCCAAAAATACCGGTAAATGCTTGGGCAGCAGTGGGGGGACTGACTCCGGCAATTGATTCTGCAGCTATTTGAAATTGTCATATCGTATTCTATCTGAAGGCTGGTATATCGTTTGTAATCCACCAATCAGTAGCTGGTATAAGTGGTTATTCACTACATTCATTTTCTTGCACTACTGAGTTTTCTCTTCCTGTATGCTTAACAATTAAAGTGTTCATTCTTCATGGGAGGCTGTATGCTACAGAGTGAGTGACCATCTGTTCCTGCCATCTCCCTGTCACAGAAAACTAAAGCTAGTAAAGTATAAGGTTTCTGTTATTTCTCCTTTGTATTTGCTTGTGTATAATTCAATTTGTTAACATCTTTTTTTTTTCATTGTTTTTAATATCTGTGACATACGCACTCAACATTTTTGAGATTAAGAAGTAATCTATACGGGAAAGAGTGTGTTTAGAGGGAGCTATACATGTGGAGTCTCAAGCTTTGCTATTACGCGTTCTCCATATGTCTATCAGTCTGAGTCCTTTTTGAAATTTGGTGAGAGTCCTAGTGTCTCTTTTAGAATATGTTCCTGGCTGAGTTGTAAGCAGAGTGCAGGTGGGGTTTTTGTATCTGTCTAATGGTACATGTGGTGCAATGTTGTAATCTCCTCCCACTACCATTGGTAGGTGAGCATATTTTAGTAGGTGTTTAGTCATTTTAGACCAGAAGGCATCTTTATAGTTGAGTGGGCCATAGACCCCTACTAGTGCTATTCGGAAATCTCTAAATTCTATGGCGCCCATTTTACAAGCTCCGTAGTGAGCTTGTGGGCACGTGTTTCTGGCGAGTCTTCAGACTTTGTTAAATAGAGGCCTATATGTACTATGACAAAACGGCGTTCAGAATCTAATTTAGTATATAATATTTTGCAAGGTAGTCCTTTATGGAACAAAAGAGCAACCCCTCTGGCTTGACCACCCAGATATGAGGAGCTAATAACCTCCTGAACCCAGCTCTGTTTCAGTGTTAAGTGTCCCTCTGTTGTGAGGTGACTTTCTGTTAATAAGGCAATATCAGTTCTCTTACTATTTAAGGTACGCAAAATACTTTTCCTTTTTATTGGGGATGTAATTCCGCCTACATTCCAGGTAATTATATTTACTTTAGTATTAGCCATACACGCTTAAAAACACTTAAACTCTCTCTGTTTTTAAACGTGTATGATTGAATAGTTAAACCAATAAAGATAAAATATGAATGGTTAATACAATCATTCCTGTATTATTCAGAAAATATTTCTTCTATACAATTGTAGGGGTAAAGCACTCTTTTTTGTTACAGACTTTGTAACTCATTTTTCTATGAGTCTCCTTAGTGCTATATTACCCCCCTAACAGGTGCTTGTTGATTACTAAAATATTTGGCACCTATAGGTACTTACCATTAGTACTACTTTACCTACTATCTTGTTACTATAGTTTTAGTTTAGTTTGGGTAGCAGTAAAAGGGGAATTTGGGTATTTTTTTTTAAGTCTAGGACAGACTAGAGCAGTGGTCTCAAAGTACAGGCCCCAGGGCTAAATGCGGCCCTCAAGATAGTTTCATCTGGCCCTCCCTTGTTTAATAGGTAAACCATTACTTTGAGCACTCACAAGACAAATATAAAGACAAAGCATCAAGTGTAGACTCCTACCACAAACTGCGTTGGGTAAATGTCACTTTTTACGTTGCTATATAGTTCCAAGATGATCACTTCACTTTGTACTCACAAGATAAATATACAACTGTGCATGTCTATTGTGGGCTACAACTCTCAATATTCACTACTACTTGGATAAATGTCTCTTCCATTTCATAATATATCCAGTTTCGGAGCACTAACTCAGTTCAAGCGGCCCCCATGGGAGAAGAACACTTGATCAGTGGTCCCCAGATAATTTGAGTTTGATACCACTGGACTAGAGAGTGTTGTTAACCCTTGCACCCACTGAACTAAGTCACAGGCTTGCCTGGAGTGGCTGGATTGTGACAGATTAGTGAAAGTGGAAAGGGTCTGATAACCCTTTCTGTGCCAAACAAGTGACTAGCGCAGGGTTGGTTAACCCTGGTCGTCACATATATATATATATATATATATATATATATGTGTGTGTGTGTGTGTGTGTGTGTATGCATGTGTTTGAGTTTATACAGAATGTATGTACATACATAAGTACATAAATACATATATACACACATATTCAATTGATTTCAAAATATCAGCCAGTAGGAATGCAACAGTACCCCAATATAAAACGGGTACCTTGCATTCAAGCCCGTTGCCGAAATTGAGTTATAACGGGCCGTTGGAAGCAGTCGGTGAATGGTATTGCTTCCGACAGCATATTTAACGGTTTGCTAGCGCATGCAAACCTAATTGCGGCTCAACGGAAAAAAGCCCTAATTTAGATACTTATAATCAATTCAGAGGACCGAATAAAATGATCATCTGTATTGATTTACCTCCTACTGCACTTTAGTCTAAACCATTCTTGTCCTGAAACCCCTGAGCAGTTCAACCCTACAACCTCAAATACCTGTATATCATTTCTAGGGTATAATACTCTTGCCAGTCTTAAAAAATACCTGTGGGCTAAGGCAGGAAAAAAAATAAACAACCCAAAACTGATAGCTTGTACTTTACTTCAAGTATGAATTTGTTACACAAAGTTTAGTATCTGATAAGCAGCAGTGTGTCAGTGGGGTTATACTTGATAAGCAACAATGGGTAACTGATGGTATTCCAAACAGAGTAGTCAGACAAGTAAAGGTTATACAGAGTATCAGTCCAGAATTTTGTGGCTCCAATCCACAATGTGTTAGCAAAAAAAAGAGCAGGCCAAGAATGAAAATGATGCTGAGAAAGTAAGATTATGACATAAAAAACCTAACCACAACCAGGCCACCACAAATAAGTTAAACTGCACTGTTTAGATGCCCCCTCTACAAAATTATTTCGGCAAAATTACGAGTTTTGCGTTATGGCTGGCTCGGTAATAACTTGCAAGTTATTTCCACCGCTCAGCTTTAATAACGCTGCTATTACAGGTTTTCCAAAAACCTGCGTTAGCGGGCAATATGGTTGCGTTGAGCTCCATACCACACACAAATACCAGCGCTGTTTTGAGCTAGTTTTACGTGCTCGTGCACGAATTCCCTATAGACATCAATAGGAAAGAGCTGGCTAAAAAAAAGCCTAACACCTGCAATAAAGGAGCGTAAAGCACCGTAACGCAGCCCCATTGATTTCTATGGGGAAAGAAAAGTTATGTTTACACCTAACACCCTAACATAAACCCCGAGTGAGTCTAAACACCCCTAATCTGCCACCCCCGACATCGCCGCCACCTACCTACACTTTTTAACCCCTATTATGCCGCCCCCAATGTTGCTGCAACCTACATAAATGTATTAACCCCTAATCTGCCACCCCCAACGTCGCCGCTGCCACTATACTAAAGTTATTAACCTCTGGCCTCCCACATCACTAACACTAAATAAATATATTAACCCCTAAACCTAACCCTAAGTCTAACCCTAACCCCAACCTTAATATAATTAAAATAAATCTAAATAAAAATTACTATCATTACCTAACTAATTCCTATTTAAAACTAAATACTTACCTGTAAAATAAACCCTAAGCTAGCTACAATATAACTAATAGTTACATTGTAGCTATGTTAGGTTTTATTTTTATTTCACAGCTAAGTTTGTATTTATTTTAACTAGGTAGACTAGTTAGCAAATAGTTATTAACTATTTACTAACTACCTAGTTAAAATAAATACAAATGTACCTGTAAAATAAAACCTAACCTGTCTTACACTAACACCTAACATTACACTACAATTAAATAAATTACATTCATTAAATACAATTAACTAAATTACAAAAAAAAACAAACACTAAATTACACAAAATAAAAAAGAAATTATCAAATATTTAAACTAATTACACCTAATCTAATAGCCCTATCAAAATAAAAAAAGCCCCCCAAAATAAAAAAAACCCTAGCCTAAACTAAACTGCCAATAGCCCTTAAAAGGGCCTATTGCGGGGCATTGCCCCAAGGAAATCATCTCTTTTACCTGTAAAAAAAAAAATACAAACAACCCCCCCCAACAGTAAAACCCACCACCCACACAACCAAACCCCCCAAATAAAATCCTATCTAAAAAACCTAAGCTCCCCATTGCCCTGAAAAGGGCATTTGGATGGGCATTGCCCTTAAAAGGGCATTTAGCTCTTTTTCTGTGCCCAAACCCCTAATCTAAAAATAAAACCCACCCAATAAACCCTTAAAAAAACTAACACTAACCCCCGAATATCCACTTACAGTTTTTGAAGACCGGACATCTATCCTCATCCAAGCAAGCAGAAGTCCTCATCCAAGCGGCAAGAAGTCCTCAACGAAGCCGGGAGAAGTCTTCATCCAAGTGGCAAGAAGTCATCCTCAAGGCGGGCAGAAGTCTTCATCCAGACGGCATCTTCTATCTTCATCCTTCTGACGTGGAGCGGCTCCATCTTCAAGACATCCGACGCAGAGCATCCTCTTCATACGGTCCCAGCCGTACACTGAAGGTTCCTTTAAATGATGTCATCCAAGATGGCGTCCCTTGAATTCCGATTGGCTGATAGAATTCTATCAGCCAATCGGAATTAAAGGTTAAAAAATCCTATTGGCTGATTAAATCAGCCAATAGGATTGAGCTCGCATTTTATTGGCTTCTATTGGCTTCTGCCCGCTTGGATGAAGAGTTCTCCCGGCTTGATGAGGATGGATATCCGGTCTTCAAAAACTGTGGATCTTCGGGGGTTTGTGTTAGTTTTTTTAAGGGTTTATTGGGTGGGTTTTATTTTTAGCTTAGGGTTTGGGCAATGGAAAAGAGCTAAATGCTCTTTTAAGGTCAATGCCCATCCAAATGCCCTTTTCAGGGCAATGGGGAGCATTGGTTTTTTTTAGATAGGATTTTATTTGGGGGGTTTGGTTGTGTGGGTAGTAAGTTTTACTGTTGGAGGGTTGTTTGTATTTTTTTTTTTTACAGGTTAAAGAGCTGATTTCTTTGGGGCAATGCCCTGCAAAAGGCCCTTTAAGGGCTATTGGCAGTTTAGTTTAGGCTAGGGTTTTTTATTTTGGGGGGGGGCTTTTTTATTTTTATAGGGCTATTAGATTAGGTGTAATTAGTTTAAATATTTGATAATTTCTCTTTTATTTTGTGTAATTTAGTGTTTATTTTTTTTATTTAGTTAATTGTATTTAATGTAATTTATTTAATTGTAGTGTAATGTTAGGTGTTAGTGTAAGACAGGTTAGGTTTTATTTTACAGGTAAATTTGTATTTATTTTAACTAGGTAGTTAGTAAATAGTTAATAACTATTTACTAACTAATCTACCTAGTTAAAATAAATACAAACTTAGCTGTGAAATAAAAATAAAACCTAAGATAGCTACAATGTAACTATTAGTTATATTGTAGCTAGCTTAGGGTTTATTTTACAGGTACGTATTTAGTTTTAAATATGAATTATTTAGTTAATGATAGTAATTTTTATTTAGATTTATTTTAATTATATTAAAGTTAGGGGGTGTTAGGGTTAGACTTAGGGTTAGGGTTAGGTTTAGGGGTTAATAACTTTAGTATAGTGGTGGCGGTGATGTTGGGGGCGGCAGATTAGGGGTTAATATTTAACTAGTGTTTTCAATGCAGGAGTGCGGCGGTTTAGGGGTTAAAATGTTTATTATAGTGGCGGCGATGTCTAGAGCAGCAGATTAGGGGTTAATCATTTTATTATAGTGATTGCGATGCCGGAGGGCCTCGGTTTAGGGATTAATAGGTAGTTTATAGGTGTTAGTGTACTTGGTAACACTATAGTTATGAGTTTTATGCTAAAGCTTTGTAGCGCAAAACCCATAACTACTGACTTTAGATGGCAGAACAAATCTTGTCGGTATAGGCTGTACCGCTCACTTTTTGGCCTCCCAGGCAAAACTTGTAATGCCGGCGCTATGGAAGTCCCATTGAAAATTGACTTTTTGAAAGGTGCGGTAGTTACGTTGCGTTACGGCCAAAAAAGTGTGCGGTACAGCTATACCTGCAAGACAATAATAATAATAACAATGGTAGTGAAAAAGCAGCGTTATGAAGCTTTTTCACTCATAAAGCAAAACTCGTAATCTAGCCATTTGTTATTTGTTAATACACTACTTGCACTGTACAATCCATATATAAATTAACATAAACACACTTTCCAGGACCACTACCAAACATTAACAGTAACCCCACTAACCCAATCCCTCCCTATATGTGACCTCTACCAACTGAGTACCATAATACTATATAATGGCTGACCCAACCCCAAGAACACAATTAAGCCCAAGTGCAAAAAGCCTCTCAGCCATCAATTCTAAATGCTGTACCAAATCCTCCTGAGTAAGTAACCTTAATCACAATTTCCCCCTTGCAAAACCCTTTCCCGTAAACACTGCCCACATTACCCTTCAAATGCCAGATGTCCACAAAATTGAACTAGGTGTACCCTACCTTAAGGAGGTTTGGCAGATTAAATCAGCTTGAGCTGCAGTACATATATATATTTATATATCCTGTGTGTGCAGTATGTGACTGTGTATTCTGCTTGTATTGTGCTGTAGCTGTGGGTTCTGAATATTTCTTCTGGGCTGTGTTTTGGGGCATTTATGGAACTTTGATGCTTTGACAGCTTGTGGTTCTATTGGACTTCTGGTTTAAACTGCTTCTGCATTTTAGACATCTCCATGACAACTTGCGTTGATAAATTGATTCTGGGTACTCCTACGTTTCCTATTTTTGTATTTTGATGTCTCTTGGTTTGACTAGATTCTACTTGAGATATTCCACTTCACTGAAGATTTTGATTTTGTATTTTTGACTCTTGGTTTGACTAGTTTTTCCTTGAGACATTACTTTGACAATTTGGATTCATATTGTATCTGTCTGAGCTGTTTTGACCTTGTTTAAGTGATTTAAATAGAATATATATGGACTCTGAAAAGAGACCACAAAATTCAAAAAACACAGGCGCTAAAACAGCTTAAAATAGACAATGAAAACGTGATTTTTAAACCATATAGTGCAATATATATATGCTTGCAAATAACAACACCCAGTGCGGACTGAAACAACAAAAGATGTGTGAACAACAAAAGTGTATAAAATATATGTTTAATTACATAAGTGAAATGGAGATATTATAATATTAAAATATTTATACATATAAAAGCGCTGATCAGGCGCAATGTTGAAGTGTAGCATACATTTTAACAATAATGTGATACAAAAAAATGATAATAGAACAACGTGAGAGGTTTAGTATTTTCCAGTATGCGATTCGATGCAATGATTTTTCCAAATAGCCCAGATTTTGAAGAAAGATTTGTGTCTTCAATGGGAGACTGGAGGTCGGTGGTTGAATCCTGAAAGTTCCTTTTCGTGGCGTGAGACTCCAAACCGCAGCGGGCAGCAAAAGTTAATCCAGCAGAATATGCAAACACCTTTGCACAGGTGGCTGGAAAAGATGCACCTACGGAGGCCGGAGAGAGACAAAAAAAGAGCACAAAGGAGCAACGCGTTTCAACCCGTAAACCGGGTCTTTTTCAAGCTCCCAACAGATAGATAAGTGTGTCATATATAGCCGATGAAATCAGGCTATTGGCTCAATTGCATCAGTGGGTGTATGTATTCCAAGATAATTTGTCAGCCACAATGTTATATGTATCACAATTCACCCAAACCTTCAACATATATTGTATCAAAGAACAACTAGTATTATGTCAGAAAACAAATTACATATGTGCATATATGCCTCTATTTATAATGCACAACTTTAGTTGTATCCATTCCGCACAGAGGTCATTATGAGCATATATAGAAAATATAAAAAACCGCTTATAAAAATTCCGATATAATTTATTCAGATAGTCAAATTCAAATGTATATAAAATGAATTTAGGGAATATAAAAGATATATAGAAAAAAATATTTATATAAGAAATATATATATAAAAAATATATATAAAAAATATAAAAAATGCATATATTGGTGACAATCAGAAAAGTGTATTTTGAGGAGGAACAGCAGATAACATTGGAAAGATACATTGATTATTTGAAATTAAAAAATAGAAACTATGTGTATAAGCTAATTATATAGAATAGGAGGTCAATCTTTTAGGAAACAGCCAATGTCAAAATCGACATTCAGACCTAGTGGATGTAACGTTTTTAAATCAAAAATCCATTTACTTTCTCTTTTTAAGAGATCATTGTTTATATTTCCTCCTCTCCATTTCTTTTTGACTTTTTCTATTCCAAGATAAGAGAATTGACTTAAATTTCCATTATTACACATACCAAAATGTTTAGCAATCGGTAAGTCTTTGTTTCTCTTTAATGTAAAATTTTCTATGGACCACATATGTTCTCTGATACGTGTACGTAGGGGTCTTGAGGTCTCACCTGTATATTGTAGACCACATTTGCACTGAATGATATAAATAATATTGCTATCTGAGCACCTAATAAGGTCTTTTATCTTATATGATTTTCCTGTTACGTTTGATTTAAATTCTCTACATTTAATTGAGTGTTCACAAGATTTACAGGTTAAACAGGGATAAAAGCCTAAAAGACTATTGCCCATTACGTCCAATTGATTAACACCGTTTGTATGACTATTGCTGTTGTATGTTGGTGCCAGGATGGTCTTAAGATTTTTCACTTTCTTGTACACTACTTGTGGTCTTGATGGAAGAATAGGACCTAATATTTCATCATTTTTAAGTAACTTCCAGTGCTTGTTCAGAATCTTTTCTAATAAATATTTATTTTGGCTGTAATTTGTAATAAATGGAATAAATATCTGCTCAGTCCCTTCTGTATCTTTCTTGGCAGTATATTTGGTTTGTTTAGATTTGGCGGTTAATAAAGAATTTCTATCAACTAATCGAACCTCATTGAGAGTTTTCTCTATCTCGCTTTCTCTATAACCTCTCTCTATAAATTTTTGTTTTATCAAACTTGACTGATTTTCAAAGTCAGTTGGATTTGTACAATTTTTACGAATCCTCAAAAATTGCCCTTTGGGGATATTGTCCAACCATTTTTTATGGTGACAACTAGTATAATGGATGTAACTATTCGCATCCACCTTTTTTAAAAAAAGTTCGGGCATTTAATTCATTATTATTGACAAAAATTTCTAAGTCAAGAAAGTTAATAGAGGTTTTATCACATATATGGGTGAATTTGAGATTAATTTCATTAGTGTTCATATCTTCAATAAATTTATCTAGTGATAGACAATCCCCTCGCCAAATCTCTATATACGTGTATTAATCATAAAGATGGACTTAAAGCTATTAATTATTATCTAGAAAGAGATATATCTATGAATTATGAACAGAAGACTTTCATTTTAGAAGCCATTGAGTTTATTTTAACACACAATTTCTTTTTTTATGAAGGATATTTTTATAATCAAGAGAGAGGCACAGCAATGGGCACCAGGTTTGCCCCAAGTTATGCCAATTTATTTATGGGGTATTGGGAACATTATTTTTTAGCCAATTACCCGCTTGGGGCAAACCTGGTGTCCTTTAAAAGATATATTGACGATATTTTAATCATTTGGCGAGGGGATTGTCTATCACTAGATAAATTTATTGAAGATATGAACACTAATGAAATTAATCTCAAATTCACCCATATATGTGATAAAACCTCTATTAACTTTCTTGACTTAGAAATTTTTGTCAATAATAATGAATTAAATGCCCGAACTTTTTTTAAAAAGGGGGATGCGAATAGTTACATCCATTATACTAGTTGTCACCATAAAAAATGGTTGGACAATATCCCCAAAGGGCAATTTTTGAGGATTCGTAAAAATTGTACAAATCCAACTGACTTTGAAAATCAGTCAAGTTTGATAAAACAAAAATTTATAGAGAGAGGTTATAGAGAAAGCGAGATAGAGAAAACTCTCAATGAGGTTCGATTAGTTGATAGAAATTCTTTATTAACCGCCAAATCTAAACAAACCAAATATACTGCCAAGAAAGATACAGAAGGGACTGAGCAGATATTTATTCCATTTATTACAAATTACAGCCAAAATAAATATTTATTAGAAAAGATTCTGAACAAGCACTGGAAGTTACTTAAAAATGATGAAATATTAGGTCCTATTCTTCCATCAAGACCACAAGTAGTGTACAAGAAAGTGAAAAATCTTAAGACCATCCTGGCACCAACATACAACAGCAATAGTCATACAAACGGTGTTAATCAATTGGACGTAATGGGCAATAGTCTTTTAGGCTTTTATCCCTGTTTAACCTGTAAATCTTGTGAACACTCAATTAAATGTAGAGAATTTAAATCAAACGTAACAGGAAAATCATATAAGATAAAAGACCTTATTAGGTGCTCAGATAGCAATATTATTTATATCATTCAGTGCAAATGTGGTCTACAATATACAGGTGAGACCTCAAGACCCCTACGTACACGTATCAGAGAACATATGTGGTCCATAGAAAATTTTACATTAAAGAGAAACAAAGACTTACCGATTGCTAAACATTTTGGTATGTGTAATAATGGAAATTTAAGTCAATTCTCTTATCTTGGAATAGAAAAAGTCAAAAAGAAATGGAGAGGAGGAAATATAAACAATGATCTCTTAAAAAGAGAAAGTAAATGGATTTTTGATTTAAAAACGTTACATCCACTAGGTCTGAATGTCGATTTTGACATTGGCTGTTTCCTAAAAGATTGACCTCCTATTCTATATAATTAGCTTATACACATAGTTTCTATTTTTTAATTTCAAATAATCAATGTATCTTTCCAATGTTATCTGCTGTTCCTCCTCAAAATACACTTTTCTGATTGTCACCAATATATGCATTTTTTATATTTTTTATATATATTTTTTATATATATATTTCTTATATAAATATTTTTTTCTATATATCTTTTATATTCCCTAAATTCATTTTATATACATTTGAATTTGACTATCTGAATAAATTATATCGGAATTTTTATAAGCGGTTTTTTATATTTTCTATATATGCTCATAATGACCTCTGTGCGGAATGGATACAACTAAAGTTGTGCATTATAAATAGAGGCATATATGCACATATGTAATTTGTTTTCTGACATAATACTAGTTGTTCTTTGATACAATATATGTTGAAGGTTTGGGTGAATTGTGATACATATAACATTGTGGCTGACAAATTATCTTGGAATACATACGCCCACTGATGCAATTGAGCCAATAGCCTGATTTCATCGGCTATATATGACACACTTATCTATCTGTTGGGAGCTTGAAAAAGACCCGGTTTACGGGTTGAAACGCGTTGCTCCTTTGTGCTCTTTTTTTGTCTCTCTCCGGCCTCCGTAGGTGCATCTTTTCCAGCCACCTGTGCAAAGGTGTTTGCATATTCTGCTGGATTAACTTTTGCTGCCCGCTGCGGTTTGGAGTCTCACGCCACGAAAAGGAACTTTCAGGATTCAACCACCGACCTCCGGTCTCCCATTGAAGACACAAATCTTTCTTCAAAATCTGGGCTATTTGGAAAAATCATCGCATCGAATCGCATACTGGAAAATACTAAACCTCTCACGTTGTTCTATTATCATTTTTTTGTATCACATTATTGTTAAAATGTATGCTACACTTCAACATTGCGCCTGATCAGCGCTTTTATATGTATAAATATTTTAATATTATAATATCTCCATTTCACTTATGTAATTAAACATATATTTTATACACTTTTGTTGTTCACACATCTTTTGTTGTTTCAGTCCGCACTGGGTGTTGTTATTTGCAAGCATATATATATTGCACTATATGGTTTAAAAATCACGTTTTCATTGTCTATTTTAAGCTGTTTTAGCGCCTGTGTTTTTTTAATTTTGTGGTCTCTTTTCAGAGTCCATATATATTCTATTTAAATCACTTTAGCAATTGAGGTTGGGAGTTTCCTCTTTATCATCACAGGTTTAATAGTTTCCTTTTTGCGCAGTTAACCCTTTCGTTTTTTTGACCTTGTTTAACAATGTATCCTTTGCTTGTATTATTTTATTTCCCTGCTATTCTGTCCCTCTTTTGTTACTCCAGCTTTGCGGTGTTTAAGTTCCAGTGTTCCTGCTGTTATATGTGCAACAGATGTTACCAATTTCATGAAAGGAGCACACCAGTTACCGTGAGCAGTATTGCATTTGTCTGAATTATGTTATTAAATGTACTTAAAAGTAATGTTATTATGCACTGACTCTGTTCAGTACCTCTTAGTATGTCTTGCAATATTAATTTATTATGAACTGTAGGTTACTGATTCAAGCAAATTTGATAGACTTCCATTTCCAACTAGTCTCTCAGCCATCAATTCTAATTGTTGAACCAATGTGAGAGAGAAAAAGAGTCTAAATATATAAAAAATGTGTAGTAGGAATTCCAATAGAAGGAACAATAACGTAGGAGTCTATGGAGAATAAAATAAAAAACATCATAGTTTAGAATGTCTTAAAAATGGCGCATAGAGAGAACGAGCTCTCTGACTTTAGCTTTGTGTTAAGTCAAAACTTGCTGCCTTCATCTAACCCCACGCCTAACTCCTAGCTGGCACAACACCATTGTGGTGCCTTGCGTCTCTTCCAGCTGGAGCTCAACACATGAAGGGCAGATCATCGCCCTTGCCCCTGTGAAGCTGCCGAAGTGAAGTGGCATTAATCAACCAGCGCCATATTGTTGGGAGGAACTTTGCACCTCTTCCACACAGCAGACATCACCTGCGCTAAATAACTCTGCATAGCACCGAACTGAAAACAGAGGAAGTCTGTGGCCATACAGACCTCCATCTGCAGCCCTGCAACAAGACAGAGAGGGTAGGGTGGAACACTAAGGAAGGGTGGTCCGTCACACAAATAGGGGCATAGAAACCCTAGCCCCTGATACCCTCCAGCTCCTACACCATCTATGCTGCACCAACCAAACAAACAGAGGCACTAAATAAACAGGCAATAAATAACCTACAGAGCCCAGGCTGCAAAATATCACCTCCTACACATGAGAGGCGCCAGAACCGGCCACATCTCCCTAGAAAAAAGGACACTGTCTCACAACCTGTTATTTTTACCTCACACCAGGGCATTAGCGCACCACTAAAGGCCTCCTAATTGATCAAATCAGAACAGAGCCAAAATATAGGACAAGCTTAGACCTTTCAGGCCATGAAGGGCTATTGGTAGTTTAGTTTAGATTAGTGGGTGTTTTTTTATTTTCATAGGGGTATTAGATTAGGTTTAATTTTTTTATTTTTGATAATTTTGTTGTTTTTTTTTCTGTAATTTTAGACTTATTTTTTGTAATTGCAGATTAATTGTTTTGTAATTTAATGTTAGGTTTTATTTTTAAAGGGGGTTGTTGGGTTAGGGGGCTATATATTTAAATTACACCTAGATTACGAGTTTTGCATTCGTCTTAACGCTGAAACAATGCTAATTTCAGTGTTAAAACAGCACCGCAGCCATTCCAAGTCTTGTTGGTATAGCTGTACCGCAAGCCTTTTAGCCTGTAACGCAACGTCAGCCCTGCACTCGTAAAAATAAATTTTTTTCATGGGACTTCCATAGCGCTGCTATTATGAGTTTTTCGGTGAGGCTAAAAAGCTTACGTTACAGCCTATACCGACAATATCTGTACCGCCATCTGAAAGCAGTAGTTATGAGTTTTGCGCAACAAAACTGTTACATAAAACTCATAACTAAAGTGTTACAAAGTAAACTAACACCCATAAACTACCTATTAACCCCTAAACAAAGGCCCTCCCGCATCGCAAACACTATAATAAAGTTATTAAGCCCTAATCTGCCGCTCCCGACATCGCCGCCACTATTAAAAATTATTAGCCCCTATTCCGCCACTCCCCAACATCACCGCTACTATACTAAAGTTATTAACCCCTAAACAGACGCACTCCCACATCGCAAACACTATTTAAATATTATTAAGCCCTAATCTGCCATCCGCCCACATCGCCCCACTATACTAAATTTATTAACCCCTTATTCCGCCACCACTATAATAAACCTATTAACCCCTAAACCGCAAGCCCCCCACAACAAAATATACTAAATAAACCTATTAACCCTAAACCGAAAGCCCTCCACATCCCAATAAACTAATTTAAATTAGTAACCCCTAAACCTAACGCCCCCCTAACTTTATATTAAAATTACAATTTCCCTATCTTAAATTAATTAAAACGTACCTGTCAAATTAAAAAAACTAAGTTTAAACTAACATTTAAACTAATATAACTATTAAACTAAAATTAAACTAACTACCAATTAAAAAAAAACTAAAATACACATTAAAAAAATCCTAACACTACTCTAAAAATTACAAACTATCTAATTTCAAAAAATAAGAGACTAAATTACAAAAAAATAAACGAAATTATCAAAAATAAAAAAGAATTATATCTAATAGCCCTATAAAAATAAAAAGCCCCCCCAAAATAAAAAAAAATCTAGCCTACAATAAACTACCAATAGCCCTTCAAAGGGTCTTTTGTAGGGCATCACCCTAAGTTTAACATCTCTTTTAACTGTATAAAAAAATATAAAGACCCCCCCAACAATAAAACCCACCACCCAACCAACCCCCCAAAATAGAAAAACCTAACTCTAACTAATAAAAACTAAGCTACCTATTGCCCTGAAACGGGCATTTGTAAAAGCATTTAGCTCTTTTGCATTGCCCTGAAACGGGCATTTATCTCTTTTACAAATAGCCCAAACCCTAAACTAAAAAAAAAATCCACCTTAAAAAATCCTAACACTAACCCTGGACGATCCACTTATAGTTGCTGAAGTCTTGCTTGAAGGATCTTCATCCCGGCGGCTCCATCTTCATCCAGACGGCTCCATCTTCATCCAGGCGGCAGGCGGCTCCATCTTCATCCAGTTTATCCTGTTTAAATCAGCCAATAGGATGAGAGCTACTGAAATTCTATTGGCTATTCAAATCAGCCAATATAATTTCAGTAGCTCTCATCCTATTGGCTGATTTGAATTTCCAAAATCAAATCAGCCAATAGGAATGCAAGGGATGCCATTCTGAATCGCGTACCTTGCATTGAATATTAAGTATACGGCGGCGACCGTATGAAAAGGATGCTCTGCGACGGATGCCTTCAGGATGGACCCACTCCGCGCCGCCAGGATGAAGATAGAAGACGCTGCCAGAATGAAGATAGAAGATGCCGTCTGGATGAAGATGGAGCCGCCGGGATGAAGATCCTTCAAGTGGGACTTCAGCAACTGTAAGTGGATCGTCGGGCGTTAGTGTTTTTTTTTTTAGTTTAGGGTTTGGGCTATTCGTAAAAAAGCTAAATGCCCTTTTCAGGGCAATGCAAAAGAGCTAAATGCCCTTTTAAGGGCAATGCCCATACAAATGCCCTTTTCACGGCAATGGGTAGCTTAGTTTTTTTTAGTTTATTTTTATTTTTGTGGGTTTGGGGGGTGAGGGTTTGTAATGTTAGTGGGTCTTTGTAATTTTTTTCAGGTAAAAGAGCTGTTTAACTTAGGGCAATGCCCTACAAAAGGCCCTTTTAAGGGCTATTGGTAGTTTATTATAGCTTAGGGTTGTTGTTTTTTAATGAGTATTAGAATAGGAATAATTTGTATTATTTTTGATAATTGGCTTTTAATTTGTGTAATGTTTTTATTTCGCTCTGGGTGGGTTTTTATTTTTAGATTAGGGGTTGGGCATTTCATAAAAGAGCTGAATGCCCTTTTAAGGGCAGGAAAAGAGCTGAATGCCCTTTTAAGGCCAATGCCCATACAAATACCCTTTTAAGGGCAATGGGTAGATTAGGTTTTACTTTATTTTTATGTTGTGGGTTTGGGGGTTGTATAATGTTAGGTGTTTGTTTTGTTTTATAGCAAGAGAGCTGTTAACTTTAGGCCAATGCCCCAACAAAAGGCCCATTTAAGGGCCCTTGGTAGTTTATTATAGATTAGGCTTTTTTATTTTGGGGTGGGTTTTTTTTTTTTAAAAAAACAGGGTATTAGAATAGGATTAATTTTTATTGTTTTGGATCATTTCGTTTGTTATTTTTTGTAATGGTAGGTTTTCTTATTTTTTGTAAGGTTAGTTTTTAGTGTACGGCAGCTTAGGTTTTAGTTCACAGGTACATTTGTATTAATTTTAACTAGTTAGTTAGTTAATAACTATTTACTAACTAGTTTACCTAGTTAAAATAAATACAAACTTACCTGTGAAATAAAAATAAAAAACCTAAGCTAGCTACAATATAACTATTAGTTTTCACAGGTAAGTATGTATTTAGTTTTAAATAGGTATTATTTAGTTAATAATTGTAAGTTTTATTTAGCTCTATTTTAATTATGTTAAAGTTAGGGGGTGTTAGGGTTACATTAGGGTTAGTTTAGGTTTAGGGGTTAATAGTTTAATTTAGGTTGTTGTGATGTGGGGGGCTGGCGGTTAGGGGTTAATAGGTTTATTTAGTGGTAGTGATGTGGGAGGCCAGAGGTTTAGGGGTTAATAACTTTAATTAGTGGCACCGATGTCGGGGAGCAGCGGAATAGGCTTTAATAGATTTATTATAGTATGGGCGATGTTGGGGTGCAGGGGAATAGGGGTTAATAACTTAAGTATAGAGGCAGCGATATCAGGAGCGGCAGATTAAGGGTTAATAGCTTTATTTAGGTGGCAGTGATATCGGGAGCGGCAGATTAGGGGTTAATAACATTATGTAGGTGCCGTCGATGTCTGGGGCAGCAGATTAAGCGTGTTTAGACGTGAGGTTTATGTTAGGATGTTATGTTTAAACTTATCTTTTTTTCCCCCCATAGACATCAATGGGGCTGCGTTACGGAGCTTTTCATTCTGTGATCGCAGGTTTTTTTCTGACACTCTCTCAAAACAGTGCTTGTATTGTGTGCGGTATGGAGCTTAAAATGGCTGTGCTATAGGGGATGGAAATAACGCAACTTTTGTTGCGTTCATTAAATTCCCTATAGCGCGCATAACTTGTAATCTACCTGTTAGTTATTTGCGTTGTGGGGGGTTGGCGGTTTAGGAGTTAATCGGAATAGGTTAATTAGGTTTATTGCGATGTGGGGGTTTGGCGGTTTAGGGGTTAAAAGGTTAATTAAGTTTATTGAGATATGGGGGGTTGGCGGTTTAGGGGTTAATAGGTTAATTAGGTTTATTGCGATGTGGGGGGTTGGCGGTTTACGGGTTAATATTTTAATTATGTTATTTGCGTTGTTTAATTTGCGGATTAGGGGTTAATTACTTTATTATTTTGCCATGTGGGAGTTGGCAGTTTAGGCGTTTGTTAATATTTCTTGCGGGCGCTTAGATTTTTTTTGTTAATACTTCATTTTTTACCTATTTTTTTAAAAAAAATAAGCAATTATTTATATTCTGTATTTTTATTATTATTATTGTGTTTTCTATTTTGTATTTTCTGAATGTTCTATTTTGAGCTTAATAAATCGCTTTTTAAAATTGTATTTGTATTACTCTATTCAAGATCTGCAATTACCCACACAGTTATTCCTATAGTTTTATGACAATATCTAAATGTATTTTAAAGTCATATGTCATCCTAGCTAACATTTAGGCTAAACGACTAAACTACAATCCCTGTTGTAAACCTGGAAACTGTCCGAGGCCGATACCGGATATGACGAACCAGAAGTAATAACACATTCAGTTTCCAGTGACATGCTCGACAGGAAGTGGTCACTGACATGTTGGCGCCATTTCCCAACATAGACCTGGATCTGATTGGATTACTTAGGATATTTATAAGCACCTCACTGGCATATTTTTAGTCTTGATAAAGGCCCTATATCGAAGGGCTGAAATGCGTTGACTTATCTTTGAGTGCCAATCACAGAAATTCTGGTAAGCAGATAGTGTTTGCGCTCTATGGTCCATTTTTAAGACGTTCTACACTATGTGGTTTTTATTTTATTTTCCATTGACGTTTTGGTGATACCTGGAGGTTTTTTCATTTCTTATAGCACATGGATTACAATACTATTTATTAATGTATTATTATTGTTCCTTCTACTGGAATTCCTACTATACATTTTTATATATTTAGAGGCTTTTTTCTCACATTGTTTGCACACCTTATCTGAATTTTTTTTTCAATTTTTTTCTACTTTCTAAATATATTTTTTATTTTTGTCATTATTTTTTAATTGAATTATATCCACTGCTACTTACATGCACATCTGTATATGTTTATGTTTTATGTAATAAAAGTTATGTATGCACTTTAGCCACTCCTTAGTGAGGCGCCTTTCTCATTCCCCATATTGGAATATGATTAGGTGATTTTTAGAGGCACCTGTGTATTTTTGTCTAGGCACTTACTCTCTTGGCGAAAAAAATATTCCTTTAATTGTTGAACCAACTCTTCTTCAACAATCTAGCTCCTTGATAAATCCTTTCCTGTAATATCTCCCACACTACCCTTCAAATTCCCAACATGCCTCTAAATGTAACCTACTATATGACCCCTCCCCCATCATTAGGCTAGCTTTATAAAAGGTCTCTTTTTATTTATTTTATTTATTTTTGTCATTGGACGATTGTGTTCATTCTGGTTTGACCTTTTTTATTTCTTTATTTAAGTATCATACAGGAAATACACATAGGTCCATCTTAGTCAAAAACATAAAAATGAAAATATTCTGTACACTGCAATGTAAACATAGAAAAGACCAAGAATACAGAGTATGAAGTTCTTGATATATGATATCCATGTGTTACCTGAGGCTATTTTATGTCTATAAGTAAAACGCAAAATACATTAGAAAAAAATAGATAAAATTAAACCATAAACAAAAAAGAAAGAAAAAATTAACAAAATTGTGAGAACTTGTAGCTTTTTTAAAGGCAACTCTACAGAGGAAAAAGATGAGATTCGTAGCTCACAGGCCTCACCCCCCACCCCCAAGAGTTTAATTTGTTAAGTGTCTATACACCATTTTCCCGCAAAGATTCTCCATCATAATAAATGTGCTGTTACGAAATGGGGACACAAATGTTTTAGTTCTGCTTTCAATTTTACCCGCCACATCTTCTTGTTCCATATGCAATTGAGAGTGTATAGTAGTCAATAAGGAAGAAAAAGGGGCGCTATTATTTATCCAAAACCAAAGTATGACTTTTCTAGCCAGGAGAATTACTAGATGGACAAAATTGTGAGACTCTTTTTTTAGTTTGCCTCACAAAGATGTTTTGATCTTTTTGTCTAGGCACTGCAAAGTTTTTATTTATTTTTTAGGCACTATGATCTTCAATGGAATTCAAATTTAGTTATTGAAGTTATTAAGTATCTACCTTTTAAATATTTATTTTTTTAAAGCTGCTATCTTTTAGCGCTATTTCCTTGTTAAGTTGTCCAGAGCTAGACAGATTTATTAGTAGACTGCTATTTTTTTTTATTATTTTTTTATCAGAATAAAACCTTTTCAGCACTATGGTGCAGACTCACTACATTAGGCTGAAAACATAATCTTAGACTAACAATCAGGAAGCTTTCACTGTAACAACTACAAAAGACAGTGGTGTATTTTTTTTACATACTTTCACTAGTTTTATTTTTATTGACAAATGACAAGCAGTATTTGGTATGAAAATCCGTGGTTATATATATATATATATATATATATATATATATATATATATATATATATATATATATATATATACACACACACACACACACATATATACATACATACATACATACAGTATTATATACTATATATATATATATATATATATATATATATATACACACACACACACACACATATATACACATATATACATACATACATACAGTATTATATACTATATATATACACACACACACATATACACATATATACATACATACAGTATTATACACTATATATATATATATATATATATATATATATATATATATATATATATATATATATATATATATATATATATATATATATATATGGTACATAGTTAATTAGTACTTCTGCACAAATGGTGCGTTAAACTTTTTATGATTTTTTTTTATTTTTATAGTATTTAAAGTCTCTTACTTTGTACAAGAGAACAATAAAACAATTGGTATAAATATACCTCACTGTGTTAACCGAATACATTAAACCTACAAAAGAAAACCACAGTCTTAATTATCCAAAACCAGTGCTCTAACCACTATTCCAAACAGACGCATTTCAGACCTGAGGCCAAGTATTTTGCATGTTTTCATCTTTACCTTTCCATGATGCAATTAAGCTGGCAGCTCCCAGGGGCAAAAGACTGAAAGAAAACCCAAATGGGATCTGAGAGCCCTTTTGCTTTGACAACTGGAGTGCTGTCTTGTAGAGCTTCTTGGTTTTGTAATTTTCCATAAACCATTAATGCAATTACACATCCAGCAATGTCTTAAGATGAACAGCGCCAATGCCAAACATGAAGTAAACGATCAAGAAGATAAACATGGACACAAAAGAACACTTAAGCGTTTGAAAAAGGTTCACCAATACCTATTTTAAGCCTTCTGAATAGAGCCATGTTTGGCAATTTAGAGCATTGAGTCTAATTTATATTGAACAATCACTGGCATATAATGCAAGTGTAACAAGCTTAGTGAGACTTGATTCTATGGCAAATTTGCTTTTAACTTTTTTTTATACATTATATTTGAGAATAAACGCTGGAATAGCAATAAGTTAACACAGGGAACACAAGTCTGCTTTTATGTGTATTCTTTCTAGTCTGTTTTATATTGATTTGTAATGTTTACTATTTTAATATGCAGCGATTATAGCAAACATATCATCTGTGAAGTAATTCATAATAAACTATACAGGCAGTTCCCAGTAATTCAGTATTAAGTGGTTCTAATTGGTATACATTAATTAGTTTTTATGCTGAGGTATTCCACACCACTATGGTTAAAGATCTAAAGGGACAGTCAAGTCCAAATTTTTTTTCCATGATTTAAATAGGGCATGTAATTTAACCCCTTAATGACCACAGCACTTTTTCATTTCTGGTGTCCTATCGCCTAGTGTACAATCAGTCACTGATCTTTATGCAGATGAGTGGGTTACATTAAGATTATAGGAACCCTGAGTGACACACTGATAGTACACTGTTAACCCATTAAGCACACTATAGTGTTTGATTTATATACACAGATTGGGTGATCTATTTATCTGTTAGAGAGCTACTTTATTACGAATACTGAGGGACTACATTCATTTAAGTTATTTAGAGGCCTAATAAGCTTATACTGTTATCCCTGTGTTCACTATCATTTATCTACAGTCGTAACCAGTCTCTGTGACGTTTTTAATTGGTGTGTTATATATTTTTTTCTTTTTATTTCGTGATCAATAAAAGTCAAATTCTAATAAAACACGTTTTTGAATTTCACTGCCCTATAGTTAGGGCCCAGAGTGCTTTATGTGCATACCTAGCGAGGACTGGCACGCTGTCTATTTGTCATTCCTTTGTCATTCCTCTTTTGTGTTCATATTACTTATTGATGCACTAGCACCATTTTCTAATTAATATTTGTGGGGTAAATTTCTGAATAATGACATTGTTCTTGTGTTGTAACCTTTTCCATTTTCTGTCCGTTTGGGACTAAGGCTATTTTTACATTTTTGCAGTGTTTGTGTTTAGCTGTAATTTTCCTCTTATTCATTTACTGTACCCACACATATTATATACCGTTTTTCTCGCCATTAAATGGATTTTCTAAAGATACCATTATTTTCATCATATCTTATCATTTGCTATAAAAAATGAGGAAAAAATGGAAAAAAACACACTTTCTAACTTTGACCCTCAAAATCTGTTACACATCTACAACCACCAAAAAACACCCATGCTAAATAGTTTCTAAATTTTGTCCTGAGTTTAGAAATACCCAATGTTAACATGTTCTTTGCTTTTTTTGCAAGTTATAGGGCAATAAATACAAGTAGCACTTTGCTATTTCCAATCCACTTTTTTTCAAAATTAGCGATAGTTACATTGGGACACTGATATCTTTCAGGAATCCCTGAATATTCCTTGACATGTATATATTTTTTAGAAGACATTCCAAAGTATTGATCTAGGCCCATTTTGGTATATTTCATGCCACCATTTCACTGCCAAATGCGATCAAATAAAAAAATTGTTCACTTTTTCACAAAATTTTTCACAAACTTTAGGTTTCTCACTGAAATTAATTACAAACAACTTGTGCAATTATGGCACAAATGGTTGTAAATGCTTCTCTGGGATCCCCTTTGTTCAGAAATAGCAGACATATATGGCCCTGCATTTTGGAAATTAGAAGCAGACACGTGTATTATGTCTAGCAGTGAAGGGGTTAATTAGGGAGCTTGTAGGGAGCTTGCAGTGTTAATTTTAGCTTTAGTGTAGAGCTCAGCCTCGCACCTGACACATCAGACCCCCTGAAACCTCCCAAACAGCTCTCTTCCCTCCCCGACCCCACAATTGTCCCCTCCATCGTAATTTATAAATTATTCTGCTGTGTAGGATTCCCCTTTGCCCCCAAACTCCCTGCCCCTCAAACAGCTCTCTAACCCTTCCCCTCTACCTTATTGGAAGCTATGTTGGGTACTGCAGCTGTCTGCCAGTACCCAGTTTACAAAAAAATAGATTTTTTAAAAAATGTTTTGGCTTTTTCTGTAGTGTAGCTTCCCCCCCAAAGACCAACTCCCTACCCCCTCCCAGATTCCTTAGATCTTATATTTAACAATTCCCTCCCCCCTCTCTCCCACCTATTACAACAAAAAATTTGCGTAGTGTAGCGGTTCCCACCCGCTCCCTCCTCGTGCACGCGCCCGTCCCGCCGCCGCCTGTGACCCCATCCACGATCCCACCGCCCTCTTACTTACCAACTCCATCGATGTTCGCCCACCCGCCTCCCACATCGGCTTCCTCCCAGCAACGATTGCGACCATCAATGTCCGGTGCAGAGAGGGTCACAGAGTGTCTCTCTCTGCATCGAATGGCTACATTTTTTTATTGCAGGATGCCTCGATATCAAGGCATCACTGCAATAACCGAAAAGCAGCTGGAAGTGATCAGGATCGGTTCCACCGCTTTCCAAGACCGACGACATACGGGGTACATCCTTGGTCGTTAATGGGTTAAACAACTTTCCAATTTACTTTTATCATCAATTTTGGTTTGTTCTCTTGGTATTCTAAGTTGAAAGCTAAACCTAGGAGGTTCATATGCTAATTTCTTAGACCTTGAAGGCCACCTATAATCTGAATGCATTTTGACAGTTTTCACCACTAAAGGGTGTTAGTTCATGTGTTTTATATAGATAACTTTGAGCTCATACACGTGAAGTTACCTAGGAGTGAGCAATAATTGGATAAAATGCATGTCTGTCAAAAGAACTGAAATAAGGGGGCAGTTTGCAGAGACATATACAAGATAATTACAGAGGTAAAACATGTATTATTAGAACTGTGTTGGTTATGCAAAACTGGAGATTGGGCAATAAAGGGATTAACTATCTTTTAAAACAACAAAAATTCTGGGGCACGATCCGATATACAGCGCAGGTTTCAGCGCAAGCGTGGAAACCTGCGCCGCCCGTAGTTTCAGCTCACAACTCGAGCTATCCCATAAACGGCGCCGTCAGATGCTAAAGTGCCGTAAGTCTGACAAACTAGCGATGTCCAGAAATCTGGGTAAGTACAAATTTCTGGAGTCGCCTACAAAAACTGACTAAATTATTAAATCTCCCGTACTGTCTAACACGCCTCCCAAACATAGCCCGACACGTATACCCCTCTATCCGCTATCCCCCCTCACTCTCCTAATAATAAATGCATTAACCCCTAAACCGCCGCTCCCGGACGCTGCCGCCCCTAATAAAGTTATTAACCCCTAAACTGCCGCTCCTGGACCCCGCCGCCACCTACATTAACTACCCCCTAATGTGAGCCCCTTACACCGCCGCAACCTACATTACCTACCCCCTAATGTGATCCCCTTACACCGCCGCCACCTACATTACCTACCCCCCATTACCTACCCCCTAATGTGAGCTCCTACCCCGCCGCCAGCTAAATTAACATTATTAACCCCTAATTTAATCCCCTACACCGCCGCCAGCTATATTAAAATTATTAACCCCTAATTTAATCCCCCTACACCGCCGCCAGCTATATTAAATTAATTAACCCCTAAAATACTAAAATATCCCTACCACTAAAAAAGGGCTTTTTGCGTGGCATTGCCCCAAAGTAAACAGCTCTATTGCCAGCCCTTAAAAGGGCTTTTTGCGGGCCATTGCCCTAAAGTAACCAGCTCTTTTACCAGCCCTTAAAAGGGCTTTTTGCGGGGCATTGTCACAAAGTAATCAGCTCTTTTGCCTCTAATCTAAATCCCCCTACACAGCCGCCACCTATAATAAATGTATCACCCCCTAATCTAATCCCCCTACACCACCGCCACCTATATTAAATACATTAACCCCTAATCTTATCGCCCTACACCGCTGCCACCTATATTAACCCTAATTATATTACAACCCACCACCCACATACCCCTACTCTAAACCCACCCAAACCCCCCTTAAAAAAACCTAACACTAACCCCCAGAAGATCTCCCTACCTTGAGTCGTCTTCATCCAGCCGGGCCGAACTCTTCATCCAGATGTGGTCCTCCATCCCGGCGATGTCTTCATCCAAGCGGTAAAGAAGAGGACTTCCATCCCGGTGATGTCTTCATCCAAGCGGCAAATATATATATCATATATATTAACTATTTAACCCTAATTATATTAGGGTTAATATAGTTAATATAGTTATTATATTATATATATTAACTATATTAACCCTAATTATATTAGGGTTAATATAGTTATTATATTTTATATATATATATATATATATATATATATATATATATATATATATATATATATATATATATATATATATATAAACTATATTAACCCTATCTAACTCTAACACCCCTAACTTAATTATTATTAAAATAAATCTAAATAATATTAATAATATTAACTAAATTATTCCTATTTAAATCTAAATACTTACCTATAAAATAAACCCTAAGATAGCTACAATATAATTAATAATTACATTGTAGCTATTTTACGGTTTATACTTATTTTACAGGTAACTTGGTATTTATTGTAACTAGGTACAATAGCTATTAAATAGTTAATAACTATTTAATAGCTACCTAGTTAAAATAATTACCAATTTACCTGTAAAATAAACCCTAACCATAGTTACAAATACACCTACACTATCAATAAATTAAATAAACTACAAATATCTAAACTAAAATACAATTAAATACACTAAACTAAATTACGAAAAATAAAAAAAGATTACAAGAATTTTAAGCTACTTACACCTAATCTAAGCCCCCTAATAAAATAATAAAGCCCCCCAAAATAAAAAAATGCCCTACCCTATTCTAAATTAAAAAGTAACCAGCTCTTTTACCAGCCCTTAAAAGGGCTTTTTGCGGGGTATTACCCCAAAGTAATCAGCTCTTTTGCCTGTAAATAAAAACACAATACCACCCCCCAACATTACAACCCACCACCCACATACCCCTACGCTAAACCCACCCAAACCCCCCTTGGCTGATCGGAAAAGCCAATAGAATGCGAGCTCAATCCAATCGGATTGAACTTGAATCTGATTGAATCAGCCAATCAGATTTTCTTACCTTAATTCCGATTGGCTGATAGAATCCTATCAGCCAATCGGAATTCGAGGGACGCCATCTTGGATGACGTCATTTAAAGGAAACTTCAATCGTCTTTCAGTCATCGGGCCAGCTGGATGTTCCGCGTCGGAGATCGGAAGAAAGAAGATTGAAGATGCCGCTTGGAGGAAGACTTCGCCCTGATGGAGGACCTCTTCTTTGCCGCTTGGATGAAGACATCGCCGGGATGGAAGACCTCTTCTTTAATGCTTGGATGAAGACATTGCCGGGATGGAAGACCTCTTCTTTGCCGCTTGGATGAAGACATCGCCGGGATGGAGGACCACATCTGGATGAAGAGTTCGGCCCGGCTGGATGAAGGCGACTCAAGGTAGGGAGATCTTCTGGGGGTTAGTGTTAGGTTTTTTTAAGGGGGGGTTGGGTGGGTTTAGAGTAGGGGTATGTGGGTGGTGGGTTGTAATGTTGGGGGGTGGTATTGTGTTTTTTTTTTACAGGCAAAAGAGCTGATTACTTTGGGAAAATGCCCCGCAAAAAGCCCTTTTAAGGGCTGGTAAAAGAGCTGGTTACTTTTTAATTTAGAATAGGGTAGGGCATTTTTTTTATTTTGGGGGCTTTATTATTTTATTAGGGGGCTTAGATTAGGTGTAAATAGCTTAAAATTCTTGTAATCTTTTTTTATTTTTTGTAATTTAGTTTAGTGTATTTAATTGTAGGATTTATTTTACAGGTAAATTGGTAATTATTTTAACTAGGTAGCTATTAAATAGTTATTAACTATTTAATAGCTATTGTACCTAGTTACAATAAATACCAATTTACCTGTAAAATAAATCCTAACCTAAGTTACAAATACACCTACACTATCAATAAATTAAATAAACTACAAATATCTCAACTAAAATACAATTAAATACACTAAACTAAATTACAAAAAATAAAAAAAGATTACAAGAATTTTAAGCTACTTACACCTAATATAAGCCCCCTAATAGAGGGGGGAGGGAATTGTTAAGTTACCTGTAAAATAAGTATAAACCGTAAAATAGCTACAATGCAATTATTAATTATATTGTAGCTATCTTAGGGTTTATTTTATAGGTAAGTATTTAGATTTAAATAGGAATAATTTAGTTAATATTATTAATATTATTTAGATTTATTTTAATAATAATTAAGTTAGGGGTGTTAGAGTTAGATAGGGTTAATATAGTTAATATATATATATATATATATATATATATATATATATATATATATATATATATATATATATATATATATATATATATATATATATTATAATAACTATATTAACTACTGTATATTAACCCTAATATAATTAGGGTTAATATATATAATATAATAACTATATTAACCCTAATATAATTAGGGTTAATATAGTTAATATAGGTGGCGGCGGTGTAGGGGGATTAGATTAGGGGTTAATGTATTTAATATAGGTGGCGGCGGTGTAGGGAGATTAGATTAGGGGGTGATACATTTATTATAGGTGGTGGCGGTGTAGGGGGATTTAGATTAGAGGCAAAAGAGCTGATTACTTTGTGACAATGCCCCGCAAAAAGCCCTTTTAAGGGCTGGTAAAAGAGCTGGTTACTTTAGGGCAATGGCCCGCAAAAAGCCCTTTTAAGGTCTGGCAATAGAGCTGTTTACTTTGGGGCAATGCCACGCAAAAAGCCCTTTTCAGGGCTATTTGTAGGGTTAGACTTAGGTTTAGTGGTAGGGATATTTTAGTATTTTAGGGGTTAATTAATTTAATATAGCTGGCGGCGGTGTAGGGGGATTAAATTAGGGGTTAATAATTTTAATATAGCTGGCGGCGGGGTAGGGGTTAAATTAGGGTTTAATAATTTTGATATAGCTGGCAGTGGGGTATGAGCTCACATTAGGGGGTAGGTAATGTAGGTGGCGGCGGTGTAAGGAGATCACATTAGGGGGTAGGTAATGTAGGTGGCGGCGGTGTAAGGAGATCACATTAGGGGGTAGGTAATGTAGGTGGCGGCGGAGTAAGGGGCTCACATTAGGGGGTAGTGAATGTAGGTGGCGGCGGTGTAAGGGGCTCACATTAGGGGGTAGGTAATGTAGGTAGCGGCGGGGTCCGGGAGCGGTGGTTTAGGGGTTAAATACTTTATTAGGCATTGCGGCGGGGGATCGCGGTTGACATGTAGATAGACATTGCGCATGCGTTATGTGTTAGGTTTTATTTTGCAGGTAGTTTAGGGAGTTACGGGGCTCCAATACACAGCGTAAGGCTTACTACGCCTGCAATTTGTGGCGAGGTGAAAATGGAGTAAGATTTCTCCATTTTCGCCACGTAAGTCCTTACGCTGTATATTGGATACCAAACTGCTCTGGTTTGGTATACCTGTCTATGGGCCAAAAAACTACGGCCGAAGGCAGAAATATACGAGCGTAACTTCTATGTTACGCCGTATATGTGAAACCAAACCAGCGCAAAATTTGGCGTCGCCGGCTTTTGCGGGCGACGCTGCATATCGGATCAGGGCCCTGGTGTTGACTGTCCATTTAAGGGGGGGTTTTCTGCGAGCTATTCACACAAATGATATGTTGTTATTTTTAGCAGACAAAGCACTTTTAGAGAATAACATTAGTTTGATAAAATATATAAACTATCAAAAAAGTGAATTTGCTGTGTTTTGTATACAGTAGATAGAAAACAACTTCAAGAAAGTTATTATTTTTTAAATATTTCAAATGTTATGATATAGTCCACGTTTAGCTCCAATTCATTTTGCAAAAATGTAGGATTCCATGCCTTTGTTTTTTCAATCTATATTAGTCATTAAAAATTAAAAGATAAAATGTAGATTTTGCCCCTTTGCACTATTAATTTGTGTGTGGAAAGTGACTAATAATAAAATATCTAACTTAAAAATATTAGATACAAAAATTCATCCTATACTACAGAGCCCCAGAGGTGTCACACAAGATTTTTATTTTTATAAATCGTGAGCACATTTGCTAAATCGTGAGCACATTTTACTAAATTGTAAGCACATTTTGCTAAACCGTCCGTGAGCTCAATTTAATAAATCAGGTGCACATTTTGCCAAACCGTCCGTGAGCTCAATTTAATAAATCAGGTGCACATTTTGCTAAACCGTGAGATCATGTTAATAAATTGTGAGCCCATTTTGCTAAATTGTGAGCACATTTTGCTAAACCGTGAGCTCATTTTGCTAAACCGTGAGAACATTTAAATAAATCCTGAGCACATTTTACTAAATCGTGAGCACATTTTACTAAATCATGAGCACATTTTACTAAATCGTAAGCACATTTTATGAAATTATGAGCACATTTTACAAAATCGTGATCACATTTTGCTAAACCATCTGTGAGCTCAATTTAATAAATCGGGCGCACATTTTGCTAAACCGTGAGATCATGTTAATAAATTGTGAGCACATTTTGCTAAATTGTGAGCACATTTTGCTAAACCGTGAGCTCATTTTAATAAATTGTGAGCACATTTTGTTAAACAGTGCGCACATTTTGCTAAATCCTGAGCACATTTTACTAAATCATGAGCACATTTTACTAAATTGTGAGCATTTTGCTAAACCATGAGCTCATTTTAATAAACCGTGAGCACATTTTGCTAAATCGTTCACACATTTTGCTAAATCGTGAGCACATTTTGCTAAATTCTGAGAACATTTTACTAAATCCTGAGCACATTTTACTAAATCCTGAGCACATTTTACTAAATCCTGAGCACATTTTACTAAATCCTGAGCACATTTTACTAAATCCTGGGCACATTTTACTAAATCCTGAGCACATTTTACTAAATTGTGAGCACATTTTACTAAATCGTGAGCACATTTTACTAAATCGTGAGCACATTTTACTAAATCGTGAGCATCTTTTACTAAATCGTGAGCATATTTTGCTAAATCGTGAGCACATTTTACTAAATTGTAAACATATTTTACTAAATCGTAAGTACATTTTGCTAAATCGTGAGCACATTTTACAAAATCGTGAGCACATTTTAATAAATCATGAGTACATTTTGCTAAAAGGTGAGTGCATGTTAATAAATCAGGCACACATTTTGCTAAACCGTGAGCTCATTTTAATAAATTGTGAGCACATTTTCCTAAACCGTGAGAACATTTTACTAAATCATGAGCACATTTTGATACATCGTGAGCACATTTTACTAAATCGTGAGCACATTTTACTAAATCGTGAGCACATTTTACTAAATCGTGAGCACATTTTACTAAATCGTGAGCACATTTTACTAAATCGTGAGCACATTTTGCTAAATCGTGAGCACATTTTGCTAAATCGTGAGCACATTTTACTAAATCATAAGCATATTTTACTAAATCAAAAGTACATTTTGCTAAATCATGAGCACATTTTACAAAATCGTGAGCACATTTTAATAAATTGTGAGTACATAATGCTAAACCGTGAGCACATTTTAATAAATCGGGCACACATTTTGCTAAACCGTGAGCTCATTTTAATAAATTGTGAGCACATTTTAATAAATTGTGAGCACATTTTAATAAATTGTGAGCACATTTTGCTAAACCATTAGCTCATTTTGCTAAACCGTTAGCTCATTTTGCTAAACCGTGAGCACATTTTGCTAAATCGTGAGCACATTTTGCTAAATCGTGAGCACATTTTGCTAAATCGTGAGCACATTTTGCTAAATCGTGAGCACACTTTGCTAAACCGTGAGCTCATTTTAATAAATTGTGCGCACATTTTACTAAACCAAAAGCTAATTTTAATAAATTATGCGCACATTTTGCTAAACCGTGAGCTCATTTTAATAAATTGTGCACACATTTTACTAAATCGTGAGCACACTTTGCTAAACAGTGAGCTCATTTTAATAAATTAGTAGCAAAATGTGCTCACGATTTAGTAAAATGTGCACATGATTTTCTGAACACTTGTAATGGCTGGTTATTTATCTCACGCCCAGCAACAGGCAAATTTGCCTGTTTGCAGGTGCTCAATAAATTAGCGTTCCTCTTGTAATCTAGCCCAAAAATAACCTTTTTTATAATATTATAAGAAGTTACTAGACAAATTGAATACATTAATTCATGAGCAACTGTTTAGAGCAAAGGAGAATATGAACTTGAATTCCACATTGCTTTTCAATGGATATATCTATTAATTTCTCTTAAGCTGCAAAGCTTGTAACGTTTGCTAACAACATTATTTTTTAAAGATTATGAAGCATTTCTTTAGAAAGAAATATTTTGCAATGTAGTTCTTAAAAGCCATAATATTCAAAAAATATCATGGTCTATTTCATTAGAGCATGTCATTTTAAGACTAGCAAACCTGAACTACTGTGTTTGTCAGGGTTTTTCCCTGTTTTGTTTGCCATGTGCTGCTGGCAGCCATTTTACTTACCTCTCTTCCTGACTATGGTGCATTGTGGGGGATGCTGCTCATTTCCTGCACTTCCTTTTATGGCCAGACTGGTGTGCATCATCCATGTGAGACAGGATGCAGTCTCAGAATTGTGATGTCATCACTTATTATTTAAAGGGCCTCTGTTCAGTATGCTTTGCCTTTGCGTTGTATCAGACCTGTTTGTGAGAGTTCCTGTGTATTACCTGGCTGCCTGACGTCATTCCTGGTTCCTGATCCCTGGCTTGTTCCTGACTCTGCTGTTTTCCTTTTTCCTGATTCCGGCTCGTCTGACTATTCGCTTTGGCTCCTGACTCGGCTCGTCTGACTACCAGCTCTGGTTTTGACTCCTAGCTTGTTATTTGACTTGTGGACTTTTTATTATTTTTTGCTATTAATAAAGTTGTGATTATTTTTGCACTTCTCGTCTCAGTCTGATTCCTGGCACCCTGACAGTGTTTAACCCCACAAAAGTGATAAACACACAGAAGAAGTACCACTCAAGAACCACAGAGCACTGCTATTCCTGATCAGATCCTGCCACTAGTTACACAGATCACTACACCAACAAAAACTATTACAGCGCTAAGTTAGCAGCCTATTATTAATAAGCTGTTATACACCAAATATAACCGTGGGTGTTAAAATGGGGAATTTGATCCTATTGTATCCTAAATGTTTGAAAATACATAGATTGCTGATTATTGTTAGATATAACAGCAGCCCACATAGGGAAAAAAATAAAGAATGGACAGATTAAATACAACAATCCATAGATCCACAAGACCTGTTATCAAATATAAGATATAAAATGTAAAAATATCCACAAAAATAAAAAATATATAAAATTCGATATATAAAATATAATGGTAACAGTACAAAGTCTCTTGCATAAATAATCTCTTTAAAGAGATCCCAGATAGTCTCTTTGGTTGTAAGTAGTATTCAGAACACAGTACCAGAATTGGAAGATGTAAAAAATCAACCTTGCATATTCCGTGGTATAGAGGTAAGGAAATGGTTTCTTTCACCTTCCCAGGAATGATTCACCCTGCTGCTCTCTTTGAGACGTCCTTCCTTTACTCGGCTTAGGTAGCCAGTGTAACATGCAAAACAAGAAATAGAGCACAAAGGAGATTCAAGTGTAGTTTTATTAATATACAATGACACGCATAAAATGATCTCCTCACACTGAGTTAAAATGTTCAAGCCCATGTAGTTTTAAAATCCTGACAGACTGCTCACACGCCCAAAAAAGACTGCTGTTGTGTGTCTCTCGCTATCTGTCTGTACATAGGGAAATCCGGATTCCCAACAGAGTAATGGTTACGGTATTAATGCAATCGAATTGTGCAAATAAGAAAATACATTAGTGAAAAGCATATAAATATAATATATATATCCTGAAAATTCAATGTATATAAAAACATAAAAAAGTCAAACAAAGCAAACCCACCAAATTGATGGAAACTTACAATTATAAAACCTGATGAAGTTAAAAGAAATTCATGTTTAAAAAAACAAATTGAAGAGCTAGATGTTTTCCAAATGTTCAAATTTACATATATGCTGCCACATCTATATATATATATATATATATATATATATATATATATATATATATATATATATATATATATATATATATATATATATATATATATTAAGTCCTAGAGGGTGTAAGCTCTTGAGTTTGTATATCCAATAAGTTTCCAATTTTCTTAATTCTAATAGTCTATTATGTCTCGATGGCGCCACCCACCCTATGACTTGTACTTTTAGAGAATCAGGGTTAATATTGTGGTATGTTTAACTAATTTGTCTTTAATACCATAAATATGCTCATTCACCCTATGCTTAATCTGTCATTTCATACGGCCCACATAAATTTGGCCACACTCACATTCTAGCAAGTAGACTACAAAAGTGGATTCACAATTACTTTTGAACTCAATTTCAAATTGATCAGTACTATCTGCATTTTTAAAGTGTTTGGATCTATTTACATGTTTGCACATGTTACATCTTGGTTTAGCACATTTTAAAGTGCCCTTCCAATTGGCCCACCAACTATCCCCCTGGGTTTCACAGATCAATCATACAACTAGAGCTGCTGATTAGATAGCAGTTATTGCTCAGAACTAGCAGTGCTCTGTGGGTGCCGAGCGGTACTTCTACTGTGTATTTAACCCTTTTGTGGGAGTAAAACACAGAGTAGTGCAGCATCGCTAGTCTTAAAATGACATGCTCTAACAAATTAGCGCATGTAGTTCTTCAACAAGTATGGCCCTTTAATAGCAGATATGTGCTATGCATATAAATGACATCAACGTCCGTTTAAATAGTGATTTTCCCTAAAGAGAAAGCTTGTTTTGTTCAACTCTCTATAAACATGTATTGTCATTGTCCCAAATAGGTAATATACCCCTGTGCAGCGCTTTAAATGATAATTATTATAATAGTAATATTGACACAATAACTGTCAAGCCAGGGAGCTTACAGAAAAATGAGTCACAAAACAAAGACAAGATCCTACAGAATACAAAAAAGGAAAACAAAAAATGGTTATTACATGAAAAGCACAGTGTGAATGAGCATTGGTCTGGAAAGGTAATAGCATCTTCCTATATTCCATTATAGCTTATAGTCCACACAGTTTGTTGCTGAAACAAATTGTATCAATTGACCTACTTATATCACACTGGCATCATTAAATTCAGAAAATATTGTCTCTGTCCTAGTTTCTTCAAGGTGGTTTTGCAAAGCAATCTCTATAATAAGGGGTATAATCATTAATTGTAGCTGAAATTCACTTAAAGGGACATGAAACCAAAACAATTTTGTTCATGATTCAGAAACAGCATACTATTTTAAACAAGTTTCCAATTTATAGTTATAATCACATTTATTTCAAACTCTTGGCATCATTTGTTGAAGGAGCAGCAATGCACTACTGTCAGGTTGCTGAATACATTAGGTGAGCCAATGACAAGAGGCATATATGTGCAGCCACCAATCAGCAGCTAGGTATCAGTAATACATTGCTGCCTTTAAACCTACCTAGGTATGCTTTTTAAAATTTCTAGAGCCATAGCTCTTTTATTTTCACTTCCGTGTTACAAGTTAAAAGTAAAATGTTAGAGTTCGAGCTAAAGCCCCGTGCTAACATCTGGAGGTTGGATAGGGTTGGATAGATCGTACATGCTAAATCGTTCCATAAAAGACTTCTTTGGAGCAAGCTGAAAAACTCAGGTTCTGGCTTTTACTCAAGTGCTAAGCTAAAGTGGGCTAAAGCACAGGGGAAATAGGATAGAGTTCATCCTTTTAAGCTAGGCTTTTGAGAAATTACACACACACACACACACATATATATATATATATATATATATATATATATATATATATATATATATATATATATATATATATATATATATATATATATATATATATATATACAAATTTAACCATTGATTTAAATATGATAAGGTGTTGGATTTGCAGGTATACATGTGTTTTGTTATGCATTTATTCTAGACCTAAAAATTTACTTCAGATCTTCAGTTGCGCTAACTTTTTCAGCCATATTATTTGTTACTCTAACTCACCAATTGTAATAAGAATAATGTTCGCACACCCTGCACTATCCACATGAAAGAATAGGGCGAGCTGAAAATTGTCGGACACGCTACCATTTTCTGGTAAATCTCTTTTGCTATAAACACAAATTAGAAGAAAAATGCAGATCTCACATTTGTGCAGGTAAAAAGTCTATGATTTATTGTAGACAAAGTATATACATCATATTCATTCCCATGTCATACCACCTGGAAAGATCTGACGTATTTGCTGAGCGGCTCGGCATATTTCCTCATGGTAAAAAAAAACTTTTACCATTGACTTGTAATAACAAATTTGCACTATTCTTAGCCCCCGCCGGATTGCGATATTGATAGAGATCCACTTGTAATCTAGACCAAAAAAATGTAATTATGCATAATTAAAAAAAACGAAAAGAAAAAACTTTGCAATGCACTTTTATTTTTTATTTTCTTGTGAATTTCCTCTGAAAACTGTTTAAATACCCCCAAGAGAGACTAGCATGCATTCCATGGAATGCAAAACCCTAATGCTACTGAACAGTATATCTGTCCCTAAATGGTAATAGCAAAGGAAGTAAAATAAGCATTCCAGAGGCTTTTTACAAACAAAATTAGATTTAAATGATCAGCCAATAGAATGCGAGGTCAATTCTATTGGCTGATCCAATCAGCCAATCGGATTGAACTTCAATCCGATTGGCTGATTACATCAGCCAATCGGATTTTTCCTACCTTAATTCCAATTGGCTGATAGAATCCTATCAGCCAATCGGAATTCGAGGGACGCCATCTTGGATGACGTCATTTAATGGAACCTTCATTCGTCGTTAGTTGTCGGGAAGAAGAGGATGCTCCGCGTCGGATGTCTTGAAGATGGACCCGCTCCGCGCCGGATGGATGAAGATAGAAGATGCCGCTTGGATGAAGACTTCTGCTGGATGGAGGACCTCTTCTGCCCCGATCGGATGAAGACTTCCGCTGGATGGAGGACCTCTTCTGGCCCATCGGTGCCCAGCTGGGTGAACACGGCTCAAGGTAGGGTGATCTTCAATGGGGTAGTGTTAGGTTTTTTTAAGGGGGTATCGGGTGGGTTTTAGAGTAGGGGTGTGTGAGTGGTGGGTTGTAATGTTGGGGGGGTCTTGTATTTTCTTTTACAGGTAAAAGAGCTGATTACTTTGGGGCAATGCCACGCAAAAAGCCCTTTTAAGGGCTGGTAAAGGAGCTGATTACTTTTGTAATTTACTATAGGGTAGGGAATTTTATTATTTTGGGGGGCTTTTTTATTTTATTAGGGGCTTAGATTAGGTGCAATTAGATTAAAATTCTTGTAATATTTTTTTATTTTTTGTAATTTAGTGGGGTTTTTTTGTAATATAGTTTAGTTTATTTAATTGTATTTTAGTTTAGATCATTGCAGGTAATATATTTAATTAATTTATTGATAGTGTAGTGTTAGGTGTATTTGTAACTTAGGTAAGGATTTATTTTACAAGTAATTTTGTAATTATTTTAACTAGGTAGCTATTAAATAGTTATTAACTATTTAATAGCTATTGTACCTAGTTAAAATAAATACAAAGATGCCTGTAAAATTAATATAAATCCTAAAATAGCTACAATGTAATTATTAGTTATATTGTAGCTATTTTAGGGTTTATTTTATAGGTAAGTATTTAGTTTTAAATAGGAATAATTTAATTATAGTAAATGTATTTAGATTTCTTTAAATTATATTTAACTTAGGGGGGTGTTAGGGTTAGGCTTAGGTTTAGGGGTTAATACATTTATTAAAGGGGCGGCGATGTCCGGTCGGCAGTTTAGGGGTTAATAAGTGTAGGTAGGTGGCGGCGACGTTGGGGGGGCAGATTAGGGGTTAATAAATATAATATAGGTGTTGGCGATGTTAGGGACAGCAGATTAGGGGTTCATAGCTATAATGTAGGTAGCGGCGGTGTCCGGTCGCCAGATTAGGGGTTAAATAATTTTATTATAGGGTTTGCGATGTGGGGGGGGGGCCTCGGTTTCGGGGTTCATAGGTAGTTTATGGGTGTTAGTGTACTTTGTAGCACTGTAGTTAAGAGCTTTATGTTCCGGCCTTTGCCCATAAAACTCTTAACTACTGACTTTTTTATGTGGTAGGAGTCTTGGAGTTAGAGGCTGTACCGCTCACTTCTTCCAAGACTCGTAATACCAGCGTTAGGCAAATTACATTAAAAAGATAGGATACGCAATTGACCTAAGGGGATTTGCGGTAGCCAAAAGTTGAGGAAGAAAAGTGAGCGGTACACCTGTACCTGCCATACTGTCAGGGATTTGTTCATCATAAGCTTGTCCCTTTAAATGTTACTCCTTGTACCCTATTTAAGGCCCCTCCTCTCTATGCTCCCTGCTTGGTAATTTGATTCTGTTACTATACGTGACTGCTGACTGAGACACCTAGCCCTTTCCTCTGAAAAAGGGGATTACTTACCTACTCCTGTGAATCTTTGCTGAGTACTACCATCTCAGCCTCTCTCTACTAGAACAAATGAAACGGCACCTGCAGTTACCGGATTCAAACCGGAACCAAAAGTTTAGCTGCAGTTTCCTTACTTTCGTTACTCCGGGTGTGTGTGACGTCACACCCGGCACCTCAGCGTTCCTGCAGCGCTTGTACCGCGCTCTCTCACTCTCTCCTTCAAGGGTAACAGTATTAACAGCATTTGCTTCCACGCTGTTCCTGCAGTACAACTTGGATTTGGTCTGTGTACACTTTCTATCTTTGCTGGATATTATATAGACTTTTCATGTTTGCTATTTCATCTCCACTACGCTTATTGACTGTTTGCTACCTCCATAAGTGAATAACACCATTACCTGCCATAATTCATTGCATGCTTCTATGGATCTCTGAATTCATTGACACGCTTGCTGTTTCATTTCATCTAACCAAATTGACTGTTTTTGCTCATTACTTCACCAGACTTCCATATTAATAATATCTGCATATTCCAATTTAACTATCTGTTTTATTGCTAACTCCTCAAGTGTTGCAGTTACATACTGTGTGTTCATTGACAAACTTTGTACTCTGATTTGATATAAGCTCCAACAACCTCATTCTGTGCTTGTGCTCAATTAACCAAGTCTAACTCTTTTCTCATTAACCCCTAAATACATTATTAGTCTGGCAAATCACATATTACTTGGGGTTTATATTCTATGCCTATGCTGCACTTAGGTAATTGCATACTGAGTGTGTGAGTCTCTCATCTATACAACTTGCCTACTTTATATAGTAGCTTCTTTCTATCATAATTACATTCATTTGTAACCTTGTGACATAGTCTTATCTAACATTAGATACATCTCTATCATATTTACAAACTGATATTTTTCTATCTTATTTTTAGTTGCGTGACAGCTCCGTTTTTTCACTCTGTACCCTGCAGTAGTGACCCTCAGTTCAATGAGCAAAACCGGATTCCTATAAGTTAGATCTGTGTGAATTCAAGGTTAGGTGTGAGGCTGAGTGGTCCTACAATAGTGGATACTAGGTACCAGAACTTTATACACTACTTGTTCTACTATACAACACGTATCATTACATATTACCAAGCCCCATATAGTACCTCTATCCTCTATCATGGAGCTAAGTGAGCTTTCAAACAGAGTGGGTTCTCTAGCCCAAAGTATGGAGAATATGTTACAAGGCTTAAGAGAGATACAGATTGAGAACCAAAATATTAAGAAATTTATTAATCAATACATGACAAATAAATCTCCCACTTCTGAGACCACACCTGAGCCTGTCGTTAGCCCCCCTGAGAAATTCTCTGGGGATAGGTCTATGTTTAGAGACTTCAGAAATTCTTGCACTCTCTTGTTTACTTTGAAACCAAAGTCTTATCCCACTGATAGAATACGTGTCCTCACTGTAATTTCTTTCTTGCATGGAGAAGCTAGATCCTGGGCCAACGCCTTATATGAAACAGCTCTGAGATCCTTACGCCAAGGGAAAAGGATGGTAGAGGAGTACATAACGGACTTCAAGAGGTGGGCTCCTGACACCCTATGGAACAATCCGGCCTTGAGGAATCAATTTCGTTTGGGTCTGAGTGATTCTTTAAAAGACGAACTAGCCAGAGGTATAATTCCAGACGACCTCGAGGCTCTAATGACTCTGTGTATTGGTATTGACCAAAGACTCAGGGAACGGAAGTCTGAGAAGTCCACAACAGATAACACATCTAGGAAATATACCCCGTATCACTCCAATCTCCCTTCCCATTCTGCCAGGAGTGCTGATGAACCCATGGATGTTGCTGTGATTAGAGGGCCACTAAAGGCCGAAGAGAAAGCATGACGCAAACTGCTGAACCTATGCCTATATTGCGCTGAGAAAGATCATGGCGTAAGGGATTGCCCATCTCTCCTTCATCAAAAGAAGGGTAGGAGATCAAGTAACAATCACACAGTGAATTTAGTTAACAATAGTTCACCCCATTTATCAATCCCTCTCTCATTGCAGTGGGCTCATCAGAAGACAGACGTACAGGCCGTAATTGACTCTGGAGCATCTGGGAATTTCATAGATTTAGTTTTTGTTGTTAAGCACAATATTCCACTAATAAAAAAAGAGTGCAGAACTAGCCATTCGTTTGGTGGACGGTTCTTTTTTTAGTTCAGGTCCTATATCACACCACACAGTTCCACTTACAGTTACCTCAGATTCTGGGCATACAGAACAGATGTCGTTTGATGTATTTCCAAGCTCTGTCTACCCTATGATACTTGGTATTCAGTGGTTGTCCAAACATAATCCGAGTATATCCTGGACAGAAGCGACAAAAGTTTGTGACTCTCCATTTTGTAAACAATCTTGTTCTAACTCTCATACACTCTGTCATGTAGCTACAGGCACACTACCAGATTGTTATAAGGAATATGCAGATGTTTTTGATGTAGCTGAGGCAGCCACACTTCCACCACACAGAAGTTACGACTGCCCTATAGATCTGATTCCTAATAGTTCTATTCCCTATGGTCATATATATCCTCTATCTCAGTAAAATTGGATGTGTCAGGGAGCTCAGTAAAACAGTTACTGCCTGCCCACTAATCACACTCCTCACAAAGTGTGAAAAAATTGAAAAACAGAAAAGAAGATTGTGGGTGGCGCCAATCAAGGCTAACTGTAGGAATATTAAAATGAGATTCTAGATAAGTAATATATCCAAAAAGTTAAAGTACAAATAAAATAAAATAAAATATAAAAAATAAAAAATCTGGAACCTATTGTGAAAAGACAATATTTATGTATTAGTATTACCAAGCTATCTCAGCTCTGAACTCAATGAGTAATAATTCTAAAAAGGCAGATATATTATATGAATGGCAATAATTTATTAGTAATACATAGAGTAGTAAAACATTAGAACATATAAAGTTAGAATTGCACCGGTGCCGCTAAACTTTAAATATTAAGTATTAAAAAATTCAATTCAACATAAATTCCTAAAAGACAATTCAATATACCATAAATACAATGTTAAAATCACAAACGTGAAAATGGGACTAATAGTAAACCCTGAAAATACAGTGAGAGGTGAACAGTATTATAAAAATTATTTAGAGAAATAGGATAAATATCATCTCTCAATGTCCCTTTAAGTAACCTTGCAGCGATAGTATTTATGAGATTCTGGTTTGCTCCTGTTCCGGATAAAAGTAATAAAGTTGCAACATATAATAATAGTCCAAATTGTTACATCAACTCAGCCCGGACTGATCTTTTCAATATTATTGCGTGTAAGATTTATCTAACAAGCTGGATAAGAATCTCAGCGATATTGGTAGGCTCTTATGCTTGCAGTTCTTACTTCTACTCACCAGGTACCCCCTCGGTGTGACACAGTCCGGTTCCACTGTTAAATAACCGCCGGGCTATCTCTTTAACAGTTGGACCTTCCTCCTCAATTTGCGGTAAAAGAAAGTCAGCAGCTTTTTCGTTTTAATAAGAGAGAAACTCCATATAGTATATTAGTCCGTTTGTAGAGGGTCAGTGCGCGCACTTATTTTGAAATAACCGCTCCTACCGTTCAACCAATCAGCCTTCCTTTTTGCTTTGTACTGATCCTGGCTTTTTGGTATACGGTTCTGGGAGCACAATAGTAGTTCATACGGGGCTGTCAATCAGCCTCTCCTTGCTTTGCACAAAGCTCACAGGTGCTGGGAAATCAGTTCATCCACGCGTATCGGCTCTCGTGGGGCCTTTGTCAAGATAACTGTTCCCATAGCTTCTCTCCTAATAAAGGCTGTAAAATTAACCCCTTAATGTTCAAATTACTTAGATCATCAAGACGATTTCTTTCTTAATAGTTTTTCTTTTCAAATAGAATTGGTATCCTTATTCCTTTTTTGAAGAGTTTTCTAGTTTGTATTCCAAACTTGCAAGGTTACTATCAGTGATAAACAATAAATGTATAATTATACATATATTGAAATTTAATGCATAACGTCCATCTCTTCACCCTAAATACAAATTGCAACTCTCACCACTTATCTTTTCAAATAAGGAGAAGATCAATTAATCAACTCTTATGAATATCAAAAGGGATATAAATAAATTGATTTGTTACTGTGAGATTCAGTCTAAAAATAACATAGTGCTCGCTGAGAGCCTTCAAACACCTTTCTATATAAAATATACTAAACAACAATAACCAACTCCTATGTAACAAGTTATTAATTTAAAATTCATAGGTCATGAAAAATATAATAAACAACCTTAGTTCCTGTATATACAAAAAATAATTTCAGTATATATTCAAAAGATTTTCATTATATATTAAAAATGTGTTTATATATCTAAAACGGAGAGGAATATATTAATTAAAATACTTAATGAGATAAAATTGAGGCAGACCAAAGAATATCACAAATTTAAAAAATTACAAAATCTATCAAATTTAAAAACTCTAAAAAGACCAAGCAAAACAAAGTGCTAAGAATCAGGGATAGACTTCCATAGGCCATAATCAAATAAGTCTATTCAGATCAAGCTCACTATTCAAACCTGATGGATGTAACGTACCAAAATTATAAATCAGTTCTGCTTCTTGTCTAAGGAGCTTCCTCTCCATGTCTCCCCTCCTCCCATCTCCATGTACTTTTTTTTATCCCCCAGTATTTCATACAATTTAAATTTCCCTGATGTTTTTTATCAAAATGTTTATATAGTGTTGTATCTTTCCTATGATTTTCAATACTTAGGATGTGCTCCCTAATCCTGTCTCTAAGTTTTCTACTTGTTTGACCGAGGTATAAAAAGTTACAATCACATTTAATGGCATAGATCACATTTTCATCTGAACATCTAATAATCCCATTAATTTTATATACTTTCCCTGTTTTACTTGATTCCAGACCTTTCAATTTGCTACTGTATTTACAAGACTTACATGAATGGCATGGGTAAAATCCCTCTATTTTATTCCCTTCAAGGTCCTTCATCCCTTTATTTACCATAGTCATTTTATTTCTCTTAAATTCGCTAGGAGCCAATAGATTTTTAAAATTTTGTGCTTTTTTATAGATAAATCTAGGGTTTCTGCTTATATTTGGGCCAATCAAAGGGTCTTTTAGCAATAAGTGCCAGTGTTTGTTAACCACTTTCTTGAAAAGTTTATGTTGAGACGAAAAGGTAGTGATTATTGGTATATTTAATTCTTCATTACTTGTGTCATTAAAACTTTTCCTTTTCTGTTTATGTTTCTTTTTTAGTAGATCTTTTCTATCAACTTTTTTAATATCACTTGCCAGTTTTTCTATATTTTTGCTGTCATACCCTTTCTGTTTGAATCTATTAATAATAGTTTGTGATTGGCTATCATATTCCTCAGATTTTGTACAATTCTTTCTTACTCTTAATAGCTGCCCTTTGGGTATGTTATTTTTCCAAGTATCGAGATGGTTACTTTCTGCATCTATATAATTGTTGGTATCCACTTTTTAAAAAAAGGTCCTAGTCACAAGTTCTCCAGCCATTACTTCAATTTCAATATCTAGAAAGCTTATTTTATTTGAACTGTATTCATACGTGAAAGTTAGGCCGTAGTTATTATTGTTCATATCCTCAATAAATTGGTCCAGTAGCTCAAAGTCCCCTTTCCACACAATAAACATGTCATCTATATAGCGCCTATAGAGCACAAGGTTCGCACCCCATGGGGATCTTCCAATAAATTCTTCCTCGAAAATCCCCATGAACAAATTCGCATAACTGGGTGCGAACCTTGTGCCCATAGCCGTCCCCTTTATTTGTAAATAATACCTTTCATCAAATTTGAAATAGTTTTTATTTAAAATAAACCTTATACACTCCAAAATGAATTTACCTTGTTCTTTTAACATATTTTCATCTTTTTGTAAATAAGATTCTACTGCTCTTAGGCCTAAAAGGTGATCAATGTTAGTATATAACGCACTAACGTCACAAGTGACTAAAATCATATTCTGTTCCCATTTCACTGTCCCAATTTCATTTAAAAAGTGTGTTGAATCCAATAAAAATGAGGGTAGTTGTTTCACATATCCCTGCAAAAAGTAATCTATATATTGCGACAAATTAGAGGTTATACTTTCAATCCCAGATATTATGGGACGCCCTGGTGGTCTCTCTAGGTCCTTATGGACCTTTGGGAGAAAGTAAAAGATTGGTGTCCTAAAAATTTTTACCAGCAAAAAAACGTATTCAGTATCATTAATCAATTTTATCGATTTTGCATCATTAAGAAGTGTTTCTAGATGTTTAAAATAGGTGTCACCCGGATCTCCACTTAGTTTTTTATATGTGGTGGTGTCATTTAGTAGCCTTTGTGCTTCTTCTAAATAATATATGCTATTCATGATCACTATCCCCCCACCTTTGTCCGCTTGTTTTGTAACCAGATCTTTCCTATTCTGTAATTCTTTTAGTAAACTTTTTTCTTTGAGGGACAGATTCCATTTAATACTTTTAGTGTCGGTTATATCTAATTCATCTAAGTCTTTTTTTACTGATTTCTCAAAAGACTCAATATAATTACCTTTTTCATGGCTTGGGAAAAAAATTTGATTGTTTTCTAAATTCTGTCTGTATATAGCTTTTTGATACTAGATCTTTTTTCTCTTCTAAGCTATTTTTTAAAACTGGATTTTTAATAAAATATTTTTTCAAGGTCAATTTTCTGATAAATTGGTTTATATTAATAAGGTGTTCAAATTTGTTCATCTTAGATGAGGGGGCGAATGACAAGCCCTTGCTCAATATTGATTCTTGTTCTTTAGTCAGTGGAACGTTACTAATATTAAAAATTCCTTTGGTTACGGTCTCAGTTCCTATTTCAGGCATCTCCTCTCTAGGTTCTAATCTTCCCTTTCATCTCCCTCTGTTCCCTCTCTTCTCCTTTTTCCTTTCGGAGGATCGTGGGTTCTCTCCCTGCCTACATCTAAAAAATCCTTGGAGGTGCTGGGTTGAGTGGTTCGATACTCTTTTGGGTCATTTTCTAATGCCTCATATCTATTATGTGTCGGTATTCTCCAATTATCTCGTTGTTGTTGTTGTTGTTTATCTCCTTTATATTCTGGTTTATTATTAGATTGACTCCATTGTTCATTTCTATTATACCACCCTCTCTCATTAAATGTTCCTCTCTGATTCCAACCCCTATAGTTGTTTTCTCTCCACAAATTTCTATGTTGGTTATCATTACCACTATAGTATTCTCTATCATGTCTAACATTTGTCTGATGTCTTCCATTGAATCTAGATGAGTAATCATTATAACCCCTATAGGGTGTATGTTGGTTGGAATATCCCATATAATTAGGTTCCCATTTTACATGGTACTGACCCTGATTTTCTCTATAGTTGTTGTATCTAGGTTTATGATTTCTTCTGTCATAGTCTCCTTTCCACTGTTCTGTATTTCCCCTATAATCTCTCCTATTCTCTTCTCTATGGAAACTCCCTAAATTATTTTCATAAGGATTAGTTCTCCTCTCATCTTCGTTAGATAATCTATTTGTCTCTGAATCTTGTTCTCCTGCTACTTCTTTATTTTCTTTCCTTTTGCTAAACAAGGATGCATTTCTAATCTCATTCATGTTACCCGTATTTTTATTTGTATTTGGTTCTAGTTTGTAATCATCCTGGTCTCTCCGGTATTTGTGCCATTTTGTTTTGAGTATATCCCCCTTAAGTTCTTGTAATTTATCAATTAGTTCTCTTTCTTTATCTTTTGAAATCTCTTTTTTCTTACTTTCTAAAAAGTTTTTTAGTTTCGTTATGTCTTCATTAATATTTTTTATAGCTAGTGTCCTAGCTTTAATAATTACTCTTATCAAGTCTAAAGAGGCTATGAGCAATAATAACTACGGCCTAACTTTCACGTATGAATACAGTTCAAATAAAATAAGCTTTCTAGATATTGAAATTGAAGTAATGGCTGGAGAACTTGTGACTAGGACCTTTTTTTAAAAAGTGGATACCAACAATTATATAGATGCAGAAAATAACCATCTCGATACTTGGAAAAATAACATACCCAAAGGGCAGCTATTAAGAGTAAGAAAGAATTGTACAAAATCTGAGGAATATGATAGCCAATCACAAACTATTATTAATAGATTCAAACAGAAAGGGTATGACAGCAAAAATATAGAAAAACTGGCAAGTGATATTAAAAAAGTTGATAGAAAAGATCTACTAAAAAAGAAACAGAAACAGAAAAGGAAAAGGTTTAATGACACAAGTAATGAGGAATTAAATATACCAATAATCACTACCTTTTCATCTCAACATAAACTTTTCAAGAAAGTGGTTAACAAACACTGGCACTTATTGCTAAAAGACTATTTGATTGGCCCAAATATAAGCAGAAACCCTAGATTTATCTATAAAAAAGCACAACGTTTTAAAAATCTATTGGCTCCTAGCGAATTTAAGAGAAATAAAATGACTATGGTAAATAAAGGGATGAAGGACCTTGGGAATAAAATAGAGGGATTTTACCCATGCCATTCATGTAAGTCTTGTAAATACAGTAGCAAATTGAAAGGTCTGGAATCAAGTAAAACAGGGAAAGTATATAAAATTAATGGGATTATTAGATGTTCAGATGAAAATGTGATCTATGCCATTAAATGTGATTGTAACTTTTTATACCTCGGTCATATCCTAAGTATTGAAAATCATAGGAAAGATACAACACTATATAAACATTTTGATGAAAAACATCAGGGAAATTTAAATTGTATGAAATACTGGGGGATAAAAAAAAGTACATGGAGATGGGAGGAGGGGAGACATGGAGAGGAAGCTCCTTAGACAAGAAGCAGAACTGATTTATAATTTTGGTACGTTACATCCATCAGGTTTGAATAGTGAGCTTGATCTGAATAGACTTATTTGATTATGGCCTATGGAAGTCTATCCCTGATTCTTAGCACTTTGTTTTGCTTGGTCTTTTTAGAGTTTTTAAATTTGATAGATTTTGTAATTTTTTAAATTTGTGATATTCTTTGGTCTGCCTCAATTTTATCTCATTAAGTATTTTAATTAATATATTCCTCTCCGTTTTAGATATATAAACACATTTTTAATATATAATGAAAATCTTTTGAATATATACTGAAATTATTTTTTGTATATACAGGAACTAAGGTTTTTTATTATATTTTTCATGACCTATGAATTTTAAATTAATAACTTGTTACATAGGAGTTGGTTATTGTTGTTTAGTATATTTTATATAGAAAGGTGTTTGAAGGCTCTCATCGAGCATTATGTTATTTTTAGACTGAATCTCACAGTAACAAATCAATTTATTTATATCCCTTTTGATATTCATAAGAGTTGATTAATTGATCTTCTCCTTATTTGAAAAGATAAGTGGTGCGAGTTGCAATTTGTATTTAGGGTGAAGAGATGGACGTTATGCATTAAATTTCAATATATGTATAATTATACATTTATTGTTTATCACTGATAGTAACCTTGCAAGTTTGGAATACAAACTAGAAAACTCTTCAAAAAAGGAATAAGGATACCAATTCTATTTGAAAAGAAAAACTATTAAGAAAGAAATCGTCTTGATGATCTAAGTAATTTGAACATTAAGGGGTTAATTTTACAGCCTTTATTAGGAGAGAAGCTATGGGAACAGTTATCTTGACAAAGGCCCCACGAGAGCCGATACGCGTGGATGAACTGATTTCCCAGCACCTGTGAGCTTTGTGCAAAGCAAGGAGAGGCTGATTGAGAGCCCCGTATGAACTACTATTGTGCTCCCAGAACCGTATACCAAAAAGCCAGGATCAGTACAAAGCAAAAAGGAAGGCTGATTGGTTGAACGGTAGGAGCGGTTATTTCAAAATAAGTGCGCGCACTGACCCTCTACAAACGGACTAATATACTATATGGAGTTTCTCTCTTATTAAAACGAAAAAGCTGCTGACTTTCTTTTACCGCAAATTGAGGAGGAAGGTCCAACTGTTAAAGAGATAGCCCAGCGGTTATTTAACAGTGGAACCGGATTGTGTCACACCGAGGGGGTACCTGGTGAGTAGAAGTAAGAACTGCAAGCATAAGAGCCTACCAATATCGCTGAGATTCTTATCCAGCTTGTTAGATAAATCTTACACGCAATAATATTGAAAAGATCAGTCCGGGCTGAGTTGATGTAACAATTTGGACTATTATTATATGTTGCAACTTTATTACTTTTATCCGGAACAGGAGCAAACGAGAATCTCATAAATACTATCGCTGCAAGGTTACTTAAAGGGACATTGAGAGATGATATTTATCCTATTTCTCTAAATAATTTTTATAATACTGTTCACCTCTCACTGTATTTTCAGGGTTTACTATTAGTCCCATTTTCACGTTTGTGATTTTAACATTGTATTTATGGTATATTGAATTGTCTTTTAGGAATTTATGTTGAATTGAATTTTTTAATACTTAATATTTAAAGTTTAGCGGCACCGGTGCAATTCTAACTTTATATGTTCTAATGTTTTACTACTCTATGTATTACTAATAAATTATTGCCATTCATATAATATATCTGCCTTTTTAGAATTATTACTCATTGAGTTCAGAGCTGAAATAGCTTGGTAATACTAATACATAAATATTGTCTTTTCACAATAGGTTCCAGATTTTTTATTTTTTATATTTTATTTTATTTTATTTGTACTTTTACTTTTTGGATATATTACTTATCTAGAATATCCTCTATCTCAGCCTGAATTGGCTCACCTCAAAGAATATCTAGACGAAAATCTGAAAAAAGGGTTTATACGACCATCTACTTCATCAGCGGGCGCTGCTATGTTTTTCGTGAAAAACAAGGATGGCAGTTTACGCCCGATCATAGACTACAGACAACTGAATAAATGCACTAAGAAAAACAGATACCCCCTGCCTCTCATTCCTGAACTAATTGAACGTTTGCAAGGTGCCACCATATACACCAAGCTTGATCTTAGAGGTGCTTACAATTTGATCAGGATGAGAGCAGGGGATGAGTGGTTAACGGCGTTTCGTACACGTTACGGTCTGTATGAATATACAGTAATGCCGTTTGGGCTCTGTAACGCCCCAGCCACTTTCCAGTGCTTTATAAATGATGTCTTTCATGACCTTTTGGATGTCTGTATTGTTATCTACTTAGATGACATTCTTGTTTATTCAGATACTTATGCTAACCATCTATCACATGTAAAATTAGTGTTATCTCGTTTAAGGCTTCATCATCTTTACGCCAAGCTAGAGAAGTGTATATTTAATACCAACACTATATCCTTTTTGGGTTATTCTATCTCCCCCTCCGGGATAACCATGGAAACCAGTAAAGTTGAAGCCATTCTCAAATGGCCAGCACCCACTTGCAAAAAAGATGTCCAGAGATTCCTTGGATTTGCGAATTTTTATAGAAAATTCATTAAAGATTTCTCACACATTGTTAGACCTTTAACTAGCCTAACTAGAAAACATGTGAAGTTCTCATGGGATAGTATAGCTGATGATTCTTTTACTACCCTGAAGAATAAATTTACTTCAGCCCCCATACTGCAATTCCCAGATCCCAGTTGTCATTTTACGCTTGAGGTTGATGCTTCTGAATTTGCTATTGGGGCTGTTCTGTCCCAGAGGGTCTCCCAAAAAGAGCCCTTACATCCAGTTTCCTTCTATTCCTGTGTCATGAGTTCAGCTGAGATTAACTATGGCATTAGAGATAAGGAATTGCTTGCCATCAAATCCGCATTAGAATTCTGGAGGCATATTTTAGAAGGAACAAAATACCCTATTACTATTTATACCGATCATCGTAACTTGGAGTTCTTGAAGACAAATAAGACCTTAACCTCTCGCCAAGTTCGTTGGAGCCTTTTCTTTTCACGTTTTGATTGTGTGATCACTTACCGTCCTGGCTCAAAAAATCTCAAGGCGGATACTCTCTCTCGTATACCCTCTAAACCACAAAATCAGCTGGCTCCAGCCACTGTGATACCTGCGGATAGGATCATTTGTTTAACCAATGATTTCTTGGTAACACTAAAGCTACAACTGAAGGAGGATTTTTCAATATCTCATCTCAATTTAGATAAACATTCTGATGGGCTGTTCTATCATAAAAATCTACTTTATATACCTATGGCTCTTAGGAATCAGGTGTTGGCAGCAGCTCATGACTCTACATTAGCAGGTCATCCTGGGGTACATAGGACTCTCCATGTTCTTTCAAGGAACTATTGGTGGCCCAAGATGTCTGATACTGTTACTCAATATATCAATTCTTGTTTCCTTTGCACTACTAAAAAACATCAACATAAACATCCATATGGATATCTTCTCTCTCTTCCCATACCAGAAAGACCCTGGGCGGACGTTGCCATGGATTATATAGTTGATCTCCCACCTTCTGTAAACTTTAACACTATTTTGGTGGTCGTTGATCTTTTCTCTAAAATGGCCCATTTTTTTGTCTACCTACAGCTTCTGAAACAGCTACTCTTTTCATAGATCATGTGGTCAAATTACATGGTTTACCAAATTCCATTACTACAGACAGGGGTTCACAGTTTACTTCTAGGTTTTGGAATCATCTTTGTCAATCCCTTAACATCTCTAGAAAGCTTAGTACAGCTTTCCACCCTCAGACCAACGGGCAGACTGAGAGAACAAATCAAGCTCTGGAGCAGTATCTCCGTTGTTATTGTTCCCTAGAACAAGACAATTGGCATTCACTCCTTTCTACTGCTGAATTTGCTCACAATAACATGTTAAATTCCTCTACTAAAATGACTCCATTTTTTCTTAACTATGGATTCCATCCTTCTTACGATATTCACAGTTCTAACACCTCACCCATACCAGTTGTTAATGATAAAATCAATACCCTGGCTAATGGTTTTGCTAATGTAAAACAAATACTACATGATGCTCAAGCTGCTCAAAAACGTCATTATGATTTACGACGTTCCAAACCTCCTGAATATAGGGTAGGTGACAAAGATTGGTTGAGCACTAAGAATTTGAGATTACAGGTTCCATCCAAGAAACTCGCCTCTCTCTATTTGGGTCCTTTTGAGATTAAGAAGGTTGTTAACGTTAATGCAGTGACGCTCCTACTACCTTCTTCTTTGAGAATACATCCAACCTTTCGCTTCTGAAACCCTACACTTCTCTTAGGGCTACTTCTACCATGACTGCTTCCCAGACTCATGTGGCTGATGAGATGGAGTATGAGATTGAGTCCATCCAGGATTCTCGATACTTTCGGAAGCACCTCCAGTACCTGGTTAGTTGGAAGGGTTATGATCCTGAAGAAGATTCCTGGGAGCCTGCTGTAAATGTCACGGCACCGCGCCTTCTTTCTCTATTCCATCGGAGGAATCCTCACCGTCCGGGTCCTTGATCCGCTGAGCGGCTCCTTGAGGGGGGTGTCCTGTCAGGGATTTGTTCATCATAAGTTTTTCCCTTTAAATCTTACTCCTTGTACCCTATTTAAGGCCCCTCCTCTCTATGCTCCCTGCTTGGTAATTTGATTCTGTTACTATACGTGACTGCTGACTGAGACACCTAGCCCTTTTCTCTGAAAAAGGGGATTGCTTACCTACTCCTGTGAATCTTTGCTGAGTACTACCATCTCAGCCTCTCTCTACTAGAACAACTGAAACGGCACCTGCAGTTACCGGATTCAAACCGGAACCAAAAGTTTAGCTGCAGTTTCCTTACTTTCGTTACTCCGGGTGTGCGTGACGTCACACCCGGCACCTCAGCGTTCCTGCAGCGCGTGTACCGTGCTCTCTCACTCTCTCCTTCAAGGGTAACAGTATTAACAGCATTTGCTTCCACGCTGTTCCTGCAGTACAACTTGGATTTGGTCTGTATACACTTTCTATCTTTGCTGCATATTATATAGACTTTTCATGTTTGCTATTTCATCTCCACTACGCTTATTGACTGTTTGCTACCTCCATAAGTGAATAACATCATTACCTGCCATAATTCATTGCATGCTTCTATGGATCTCTGAATTCATTGACACGCTTGCTGTTTCATTTCATATAACCAAATTGACTGTTTTTGCTCATTACTTCACCAGACTTCCATATTAATAATATCTGCATATTCCAATTTAACTATCTGTTTTATTGCTAACTCCTCAAGTGTTGCAGTTACATACTGTGTGTTCATTGACAAACTTTGTACTCTGATTTGATATAAGCTCCAACAACCTCATTCTGTGCTTGTGCTCAATTAACCAAGTCTATCTCTTTTCTCATTAACCCCTAAATACATTATTAGTCTGGCAAATCACATATTACTTGTGGTTTATATTCTTTGCCTATGCTGCACTTAGGTAATTGCATACTGAGTGTGTGAGTCTCTCATATATACAACTTGCCTACTTTATATTGTAGCTTCTTTCTATCATAATTACATTCATTTGTAACCTTGTGACATAGTCTTATCTAACATTAGATACATCTCTATCATATTTACCTACTGATATTTTTCTATCTTATTTTTGGTTGCGTGACAGCTCCGTTTTTCACTCTGTACCCTGCAGTAGTGACCCTCAGTTCAATGAGCAAAACCGGATTCCTATAAGTTAGATCTTTGTGAATCCAAGGTTAGGTGTGAGGCTGAGTGGTCCTACAATAGTGGATACTAGGTACCAGAACTTTATACACCACTTGTTCTACTACACAACACGTATCATTACACATACTCTTAATACCAGCGGGCGTTAAAAAGCAGCGTTAGGACCCCTTAACGCTGCTTTTTAATGCTAGCGCAGAACTCGTAATCTAGGCGTTTGTGTGTAAATTTTTTGTAATAAATCAAAAATACAAAAAAATGGCTTTAATGCCTGTTTAAAGAGATGAAAGAGGTTAGAGCAGGTGTGTAACTACAGGGTGTTCTGAGGTTTGAGTTGAGATTGGGCCCACACCTCTAGGGGGCCCATCTGGCCCTACAATCAGTAGTGGCATCACTACACGGGGGCCTTCATCATGTCTGGCGCTCTATTTACCTCTCTGCAAAACAGGGCTCACAGCTTAAGGAAATGTGTCTTTACAATGTGGGGCAGGGTTTCCAAGATAGCCTTCCACAGTCTTAATGTACAGAAAAACCTGCCACCATATTTGTACAGGAAGGCTACACAGGTGCATAACCTCTGGCACAGGCTAACCGTAGGGTAAAGGCGGTGACACACTGCAAGCGATGTGACGTGAGGCGAAGAAGCTGCTTTGCACCGCGTCGCATCACTTCTGAAGTTAAAATATTTCATCTCTGAGCACTCAGCTACATGACCTGACGCAGCAGAGTGCTCAAAGATGAAAAGGCAGGACACACTGAGCGCACACAGCCGCATCTACACGCTGTACGCCGCTCCGCTTGCAGTGTGTCACATCATTAAGGATTAATCACAGTCACAGAGAAGCAGCCCTTTTTTACCCTTCACTGTCAGAAAAAAAGGGTATGGTTGGGTACGTTTGTGAACACAGGGTACAACGGCTGTGGTTTCACCCTCAATGGATCATAATTACACTTTAAGGAACCATTTAGCGGTAAATAAGGTACAAATATGTTTCCAACTGTTAAAGGGTCCATGTCTGTACCTTTTTGGGGGGTTATGGTACAATCACTTGTGTGACTAAAAGGTTGAGGGGAATGGGTGGTTCAAGGCTGCCAAACCCTGCAAGTCCATATAATTTAGGCACCTCAATTATTAATTCAACACATAACTGGCAGTCACCAAAAATGAATTCAACATACATGTTGTACAGCAAAATAATTAATGTTCAATCGTTGTTGGTAATATGCAAGAGGTGGGCAAAGCAACATAAAAGGAAATTTATGCTTACCTGATAAATTTATTTCTTTTATGATATGACGAGTCCACGGATTTCATCCTTACTTATGGGATTATGCCTCCTGGTCAGCAGGAAGTGGCAAAGAGCATCACAGCAGAGCTGCATATATAGCTCCTCCCTTCCCTCCCACTCCAGTCATTTGACCGAAGTTAGGAAGAGAAAGGAAAAGCCAAAGGTGCAGAGGTGACTGAAGTTTAACAAAAATAAGTAAATACCTGTCTGAGAAATGACAGGGTGAGCCATGGACTTGTCATATCGTAAAAGAAATAAATTTATCAGGTAAGCATAAATTTCCTTTTCTTTTACAAGATATGATGAGTCCACGGATTTCATCCTTACTTATGGGATACAATACCAAAGCTATAGGACACGGATGAAAGGGAGGGACAAGACAGGAACCTAAACGGAAGGCACCACTGCTTGAAGAACCTGTCTCCCAAAACCAGCCTCAGATGAAGCAAAAGTATAATATTTGGAAAATTTGGAAAAAGTGTGAAGAGACAACCAAGTTGCAGCCTTGCAAATCTGTTCAACAGAAGCATAGTTTTTAAATGCCCATGAAGAAGCCACAGCCCTAGTGGAATGAGCCGTAATTCTTTCAGGAGGCTGCTGTCCAGCAGTCTCATATGCCAGACGGATAATACTCTTCAGCCAAAAAGAAAGAGAGGTAGCCGTAGCTTTCTGGCCCCTACACTTTCCAGAAAAAACAATAAATAAAGAAGACGATTGACGAAATTCTTTAGTCGCCTGCAAGTAAAACTTCAGTGCACGGACCACGTCCAAGTTATGCAACAAACGCTCCTTCTTAGAAGAAGGATTAGGACACAAAGAAGGAACAACAATTTCCTGATTAATATTCTTATTAGAAACAACCATAGGAAGAAAACCAGGTTTGGTACGTAAAACCACATTATCAGAATGGAAAATAAGATAAGGAGAGTCACAGTGTAATGCTGAAAGCTCAGAAACTCTCTGAGCAGAAGAAATAGCAATCAAAAATAAAACCTTCCAAGATAACAACTTAATATCTATGGAATGCATGGGTTCAAACGGAACACCTTGAAGAACATTAAGAACTAAATTCAAACTCCAGGGTGGAGCAATTGGTCTAAACACTGGCTTGATTCTAGTCAGAGCCTGACAAAAAGACTGAACATCTGGAACATCTGCCAAACGCTTGTGTAGTAAAATCGACAAAGCAGAAATTTGTCCCTTTAAGGAACTTGCTGATAACCCTTTCTCAAATCCTTCTTGGAGAAAAGATAAAATCCTGGGAATCCAAACTCTACTCCATGAGTAGCCCTTGGATTTGCACCAATAAAGATATTTACGCCATATCTTATGGTAGAGCTTTCTAGTGACAGGCTTACGTGCCTGAATCAAAGTATCAATGACCGAATCAGAGAACCCTCCCTTAGATAAAATCAAGCGTTCAATCTCCAAGCAGTCAGCTGCAGAGAAACTAGATTCGGATGATGGAAGGGTCCCTGAATGAGAGGGTCCTGCCTCAATAGAAGCTTCCACAGCGGCAGAGAGGACATGTCCACCAGATCGGCATACCAAGTCCTGCGAGGCCATGCAGGTGCGATTAGAATTACCGAAGCCCTCTCCTGTTTGATCCGTGAAATCACCTGGGGAAGGAGAGCAAACGGTGGAAACACATAAGCTAGGTTGAACGACCAAGGCACTGCCATAGCTTCTATCAGTTCAGCCTGAGGATCCCTCGACCTGGATCCATATCTTGGGAGCTTGGCATTCTGACGAGACACCATCAGATCCAATTCCGGTCTGCCCCATCTGAGAATCAGGGTGGCAAAGACTTCTGGATGGAGTTCCCACTCCCCCGGATGAAACGTCTGTCTGCTTAAAAAGTCCGCTTCCCAGTTGTCCACTCCTGGGATGTAGATTGCTGACAGATAACAAGAGTGAGTCTCCGCCCACCGAATTATCTTGGATACTCTGTCATAGCTAAGGAACTCCTTGTTCCTCCCTGATGATTGATGTAAGCCACAGTCGTGATGTTGTCCGACTGAAATCGGATGAATTTGACCGAAGCTAACTGAGGCCAAAGCCTGAAGCGCATTGAATATTGCTCTCAATTCCAGAATATTGATTGGAAGTAGAGACTCCGACCGAGTCCACACACCCTGAGCCTTAAGGGAATTCCAGACTGCTCCTCAACCTAGAAGGCTGGGGTCTGTTGTCACTATCACCCATGAGGGTCTGTGGAAGCACGTCCCTTGGGACAGATGATCCGGCGACAACCACCAAATAGAGTCTCCTGATCTAGATTTATCTGAGGAGACAAATTTGCATAATCTCCATTCCACTGCCCAAGCATGCACAGTTTTAGTGGTCTGAGATGAAAGCGAGCAAACGGAATGATGTCCATTGCCGCCACCATCAATCCAATCACCTCCATGCACTGAGCCACTGATGGCCGAGGATTGGACTGAAGGGCTCGGCATATATTCAGAATCTTTAACTTTCTGACCTCTGTCAAGAAAATTTTCATGGATATGGAATCTATTAGAGTTCCCAATAAGGGAACCCTTGTCTGTGGAATTAGTGAACTCTTTTCTAGATTCACCTTCCACCCGTGAGTCCTCAGAAAGGACAGAACCATGTCTGTATGAGATTTTGTCAGATGGTAAGACGACACCTGGATCAGAATATCATCCAGATAAGGTGCTACTGCAATGCCCCGCCGCCTGAGAACCACCAGAAGAGACCCTAGAACCTTCGTGAAGATCCTGGGTGCTGTGGCCAACCCGAAGAGAAGAGCCACGAACTGAAAATGTTTGTCCAGGAAGGCAAACCTTAGGAACTGGTGATGATCCTTGTGAATAGGAATATGAAGATATGCATCCTTCAAATCCACGGTAGTCATATATTGACCCTCCTGGATCAATGGTAGAATTGTTTGAATAGTCTCAATCTTGAAGGATGGGACTCTGAGAAACTTGTTTAGACTTTTTAGATCTAAAACAGGTTGAAACGTGCCCTCTTTTTTGGGGACCATGAAAAGATTTGAGTAAAACCCCTGTCCCTGTTCCAGTATTGGAACGGGACGAATTACTCCCATAGTAGAGAGGTCTTTTACACAACGTAAGAACGCCTCTCTTTTTATCTGGTCTACAGACAATCGTGAAAGAAGAAACCTCCCCCTTGGGAGAGAATTATTTAATTCCAGTTGATACCCTTGGGACATGATTTCCAGTGTCCAGGGTTCCTGCACATCTCTTATTCAGGCCTGGGTAAAGAAAGTAAGTCTTCCCCCTACTAGATCTGGTCCTGGATCGGGGGCCGCCCCTTCATGTTGTCTTGGGAGCAGCAGCGGGCTTCTTGGGTTGTTTACCCTTGTTCCAAACCTGGTTGGGTTCTCCAGACAGACTTGGCTTGAGAAAAATTCCCTTCCTGTTTAGCAGAGGAAGAAGAGGGAACTCCTTCGAAATTCCGAAAGGAACTAAAATTATTCTGTTTACCCCTCAGTTTAGCTGCTTTATCCTGAGGTAGGAGATGACCCTTACCTCCCGTAATGTCCAAAATTATTTCTTTCAAGTCAGGCCCGAATAGGGTCTTTCCTTTGAAAGGAATAGCCAAAAGATGATACATCAGCAGACCAAGATTTTAACCATAACGCTCTAGGCGCTAAAATGGCAAATCCAGCATTCTTAGCCGCCAATTTGGCAATCTGAAAGGCGGCATCCGTAATAAAAGAATTAGTTAGCTTAAGAGCCTTAATGCTATATAAAAATTTCCTCTAAAGGAGTCTCAGTCTTAAGAGACTCTTCTAAGGCATCAAACCAGAAGGCCGCTGCAGTAGTAACTGGTACAATGAAGGCCGTCGGTTGTAAAAGAAAACCCTGATGAATAAATAACTTTTTCAGAAGACCCTCCAACTTTTTATCCATAGGATCTTTGAAAGCACAACTGTCCTCAATAGGAATAGTTGTACGCTTAGCCAGGGTAGATATAGCTCCCTCCACCTTAGGGACTGTTTGCCAAGAGTCCCGGACAGTGTCAGCTATGGGATACATTTTCTTAAAATTAGGAGAAGGTGAGAACGGGATACCCGGTCTTTCCCATTCCCACGTAATAATTTCCGAGATTCTCAGGCAGAGGTGTTCAAGCTTAAATCTGAAGGACATGTCTGAGTCGGAAAGCTCCCCCTCAGACAGAAGGTCCCTGACCCCCAATTCAGATCCCTGTGAGGGTACATCAGAAACAGCCATCAAAGCCTCAGAAGTCACAGGAATCAGAGAGGCTTCTGTCCTGCTGCGTTTGCCCTGCAACACTGGCAACTTAGATAAAACCTCTGTAAGGGTAGATGACATACCTGCAGCCATGTCCTGCAGAGTAAATGAAGTGGACGCGGTTGAAGAACACGGCGTCGCTTGGGTGGGCATTAAAGGTTGTGATGCTTGGGGAGAAAGTAGCGGCATACCCTGAATCTCACCAGTCTGAGAAGCATCCTTAGACATACTTGCATTAAAGAAAATCTGTTCTTTACATTGTAAGGCCCTTTCAGTACATGAGGGACAAAAAGTAAGAGGGGGTTCCACAATGGCATCTAAACACATAAAACAAGTACTTTCCTGAAGTTCAGACATGTTAAACAGACTAGCAATAGCAATAATAGTCGTTCTTTACTTGATATATTGAACTCTGAAGACAAATCATATAATCAAAAATTTTAACTTAAAAGTGTACTGCGCCTTTAAATAATGAAAGCACAACAATTTTTCTGCTATCAGTCAAAAACAACGTTTGCAGCAATAAAAGGCCCTAATGTGCCCAAATTAACTTAACAATTCTGCTCAAATTATTTAGTTATGCTATATACCACACTAACACTATCACACTAACAATACTGCTCCGTTTGTTTATTTATGCTATATACCACACTAACACTATCACACTAACAATACTGCTCCATTTGTTTAGTTATGCTATATACCACATTAACACTATCACACTAACAATACTGCTCCATTTGTTTAGTTATGCTATATACCACACTAACACTATCACACTAACAATACTGCTCCATTTGTTTAGTTATGCTATATACCAATTTTTATCACACTCCAGGCCCCTGCACCTCGCCACAGCCCTGCTGCGGCTCCTACCTGCCCCCAGATCCCACTGATCCTCCTTGAGTAGCGCTCCCAAGTCTCTCTGTACCTCTTTGTGTACAAACTGACTTAGGCCCCACCGGAGCCCAGGACCTTGCTGCCGATCCGGGTGAATACTGCGCGGCTGAGGGCGTGAAACTAGGCCCCGCCCACCATGGGCGTAACTCGAGCCGTACTGAGACCCGCATGGGAACAAAAAGAAAAAAACATGTCGGTTTCCCAACTTATATCACTAAAAACGCCATGTGCCCCTCTTATACACACACCATTGAATATTGCTCTCTCCCAAGCCAGTTATAATGACATAATAACGACAGCCCTTAAGCAGCAAACCAGATCTCCCAGCGTCAGCCCACACAGTATATGCATAAGTGAAACACCAAACACACTGATAAGTAATCAAGATAAAAAGGAATTCCAGGTACACCATTTCCATTTACATAGTGCATACTGATTACCCCTCCCCAGTTAGGGAATAATGTCAGCCTGTTCTGATGTATCTAGTCTCCCAGAAACAAATGACTGAACATACCTCAATGCTGCTTGTAGCATGACAGGGTTCTCCACACTGAAGATGTTTCTTTACACTACCTTCAACTGCTCTGTGGGAACCAGCAGGATCTTAGATAATGTTTGCTAAGATCATCAACATCAGGGCAAAAAATAAGGTGTCTCCACTCCTCTTGGAAATTTATTGACTGACGATTTCTCCCTGAGAAAAATAGTACTCACTGGTACCATTTTAAAATAAAAAACTTCTTGATTGAAGAATCTAAACTAACACCTCACTTTACCTCTTCCTATCACTAACACAAGCAAAGAGAATGACTGGATTGGGAGGGAAGGGAGGAGCTATATATACAGCTCTGCTGTGGTGCTCTTTGCCACTTCCTGCTGACCAGGAGGCATAATCCCATAAGTAAGGATGAAATCCGTGAACTCGTCATATCTTGTAAAAGAAAATACTTAAAGGGACATGACACCCACATTTTTTCTTTCGTGATTTAGAAAGAGAATGCAAATTTAAACATCTTTCTAATTTACTTATATTATCTAATTTGTTTTATTCTCTTGATATTCTTTGCTGAAAAGCATATCTAGATATGCTCAGCAGCTGCTGATTGGTTGCTGCACATAGAAGTCTCGTGTGATTGGCTCACCATGTGCATTGCTTTTTCTTCAACTAAGGATATCTAAAAAATGAAGCAAAATAAATAATATAAGTAAATTGTAATGTTGTTTAAATTTCTATTCTCTATCTGAATCATGAAAGAAAGATTTTGGGTTTAGTGGCCCTTTAATAACCCATATCTTCAATGATACTGTGTTGCTGGTTCTAAATAGCACACAAGCCCTTAACATTGTAATGTTTATATTTAGAGCATCAAGATTATAACTCTTAAAGATAAAGCAAATATATTTACTAAAATTACAGAGAATTTTTTGTTTAAAACTCTATAAAATAAAGAGCTGTTTAAGAACCTGTTTTTTAAAAAAAAAAAATTATAACCATTTCCCAGTCACATACATGGACATTATGTAACATGCCATTGCGCCATCTATTGGTTGAAAGTTCCTTGACATGTGTAACACAGCTCCATCTATTGGTAGAAGGTTCATCACCAATATGTGTACTGGGGAAATAGACTAATTTGCATATATTTTGCATAGAGTGACAATTCAATGTATGGTTGTAAGTTTTTTTGTTTATACCTCCACTGAATCCCCCTTCCATTTGTTAGAGTTACATTTTTATTATTATGTTGTATATATTTATGTTTCATGTGGCATGTCACCCTAAGTTAAATAGGGTGTTGTTAGAGTCTAGTACAGAGTGAAATAAAACATGTTGAGTAGCTCCTTTTGGAACTGGTTGTTTATCCTGGATCTTTCAGGAATTCCAGCAGCAGACTTAGGACCTGCTGTTTTGATACACTAACCAAACTTATAAAACTGCAGTGTGGCTATTGTAATACTATCTGAAAAAGTACACATTAAATGAATGCATATTTGAATGTTATATAATACATTTCATGGAACAGCATTTTAATTTGCTGTGTTGCGTACGAATTTGCCATCATGAGGTACAAAGGGCTTGTCACTAGGGCAGTACCCTTGAAAGGCCAAATTTGCACCATTTTTTTAAGGGTACATTATGGTACCATAGCACTGTGGTCCATTCTAGTCACCAATAGTACATATTTGCCTTTAAAGGTGTCTGCAAAGGGAACCAATTTGTACCCATGTTAAAGGGTACAGCAGGTGTACCTTTGAGGGTACGGCCCCAGTGACAAGCTGTTGTACCCCTAAAGGTACAAAATTTTTGCACATTTTTTCTGACAGTGTATGTGTCTGCTGGCTCAGCTTTTTATTATTGTAAACAGCCAGAAAGGGCTATTTAAATGTGGCCCCTCAACAGCCTTTGACCTGGGGCCCTGGGAAGTCTGGTTATGCCCCTGGATAAGAGGTGATTAAGATAGTGATGATAGAGGTTATTTTGATAAGAGAGGTGGTTGGGTTTATATGAATGCTATAGATTCAAGGTGATCAGAGATGATAGAGGCACTTGAAGATGATGGTGATAAAGATTAGAGAAGGACTAAAACTGAAGATGATGTTGCTAACAAAGATTAGAAAAAGACTAGAAATGAAGATGATGGTGAGAAAGATTAGAGTAGGACTAGAAATGAAGATGATGGTGATAAAGATTAGAGAAGGACTAGAAATGAAGATGATGGTAAGAACAAAGATTAGAGAAGGACTTGAACTGAAGATGATGGTGAGAAAGATTTTAGAAGGGCTAGAAATGAAGATGATGGTGATAACAGAGATCAGAGAAGGACTTGAAATGAAGATGATGGTGAGAAAGATTTGAGAAGGAATTAGAAGATGATGTCAATATCAAAGATTAGAGAAGGACTTCAAATGAAGATGATGGTGATAAAGATTAGAGAAGGACTTGAAATAAAGATGATGGTGATAAAGATTAGAGAAGGACTTGAAATAAAGATGATGGTGATAACAAAGATTAGAGAAGGACTTGAAATAAAGATGATGGTGATAACAAAGATTAGAGAAGGACTTGAAATGAAGATGATGGTGAGAAAGATTTGACAAGGACTTGAAATAAAAATGATGGTGATAAAGATTAGAGAAGGACTTCAAATAAAGATGATGGTGATAAAGATTAGAGAAGGACTTGAAATGAAGATGATGGTGATAAAGATTAGAGAAGGGCTTCAAATGAAGATGATGGTGATAATGAAGGTTACAGACTGAAATGAAGATGATTGCAATAATAGAGATGGGATGGGTAAAACAAATGCAGATGGCAGAGATAACAGTGAAGAGACAAATGATATTGAGATGCATTAGTCAGAGATTGATGAGATAAAGTAGATTTGGTATATTTACTTGAATGTTTCAGATCACTAGGGACTTTAGTAGATACCTCATCTGAATTATATTGAGAACTTCTGTTCTTACTCACCACTGTATAGCAGTTGTTACAGAAATCAAACTAGTCCACTTCCAAAATTAACCAACAGACCCAATATAAACAATATAATATAATGTGGAAAGTAATAGCGATGCATCTGCACCTACTTCCAAATCGGCATGGATATCTCCCCAAATAATAGTAATAATGTTTGGACATAAATGACCTCCAAAGATTCAGTTCCCACTGACCACATGATTACATTATTATTATTAATGATTATTATATTATTATTTTAATAAATATAGTCTAGTATTAGCATTTTAGAAAACCAAACCAAACCAAAGACACAGGCAGAGAAAATTGTGACTTACAGGCAGGAAACAAGTAATTTTGATAAAAAAAATTAAAATATGGATGTTGGAATTTCGGATTTGGGGATTTGTAAATGTATTGACATTTGAAATACCTGCATTTGCTTGTTGAAAGTGCCAACTATACGGAAAACTTTAATATTATTTTATTCTCTGTAGAAAAACTATCGGCTAGATTTAGAGTTCTGCGGCCAAAGGGGTGCGTTAGCTACGCATGCTTTTTTTTCCCCGCACCTTTTAAATACCGCTGGTATTTAGAGTTCACAGAATGGCTGCGTTAGGCTCCAAAAAGGGAGCGTAGAGCATAATTTACCGACACTGCAACTCTAAATACCAGCGGTGCTTACGGACGCGGCCAGCTTCAAAAACATGCTCGTGCACGATTTCCCCATAGGAAACAATGGGGCAGTTTGAGCTGAAAAAAAACCTAACACCTGCAAAAAAGCAGCGTTCAGCTCCTAACGCAGCCCCATTGTTTCCTATGGGGAAACAGTTTCTAAGTCTGCACCTAACACCCTAACATGTACCCCGAGTCTAAACACCCCTAACCTTACACTTATTAACCCCTAATCTGCCGCCCCCGCTATCGCTGACCCCTGCATATTATTATTAACCCCTAATCTGACGCTCAGTACACCGCCGCAACCTACATTATCCCTATGTACCCCTAATCTGCTGCCCCTAACACCGCCGACCCCTATATTATATTTATTAACCCCTAATCTGCCCCCCCCAACGTCGCCGCCACCTACCTACACTTATTAACCCCTAATCTGCCGACCGGACCTCACCGCTACTATAATAAAGTTATTAACCCCTAATCCGCCTCACTCCCGCCTCAATAACCCTATAATAAATAGTATTAACCCCTAATCTGCCCTCCCTAACATCACCGACACCTAACTTCAAGTATTAACCCCTAATCTGCCGATCAGACCTCGCCGCTACTCTATTAAATTTATTAACCCCTAAAGCTAAGTCTAACCCTAACACCCCCCTAAGTTAAATATAATTTTTATCTAACGAAATAAATTAACTCTTATTAAATAAATTAATCCTATTTAAAGCTAAATACTTACCTGTAAAATAAACCCTAATATAGCTACAATATAACTAATAATTATATTGTAGCTATTTTAGGATTAATATTTATTTTACAGGCAACTTTGTAATTATTTTAACCAGGTACAATAGCTATTAAATAGTTAATAACTATTTAATAGCTACCTAGTTAAAATAATTACAAAATTACCTGTAAAATAAATCCTAACCTAAGTTACAATTAAACCTAACATTACACTATCAATAAATTAATTAAATAAAATACCTACATTTATCTACAATTAAACCTAACACTACACTATCAATAAATGAATTACATACAAATACCTACAATTATCTACAATTAAATAAACTAACTAAAGTACAAAAATAAAAAAAAGAACTAAGTTACAAAAAATAAAAAAATAATTTACAAACATTAGAAAAATATTACAACAATTTTAAGCTAATTGCACCTACTCTAAGCCCCCTAATAAAATAAAGCCCCCCAAAATAAAAAAATGCCCTACCCTATTCTAAAATAAAAATATAAACCACCACGCCGGGTATCACCGATCGGTCCAGAGGAGGCTCCGAAGTCTTCATCCAAGCCAAAGCGGGGGCTGAAAAGATCCATCATTGGGCTGAAGTCTTGATCCAAGCGCGGGCTGAAGAGATCCATCATTGGGCTGAAGAGGTCCATCATCGGGCTGAAGTCTTGATCCAAGCGCGGGCTGAAGAGGTCCATCATCGGGCTGAAGTCTTCTATCAAGCGGCATCTTCAATCTTCTTTCTTCCAGATCCACCTTCATCCCGCCGATGCGGAACATCCATCCTGGCCGACGACTTCCCGACGAATGACGTTTCCTTTAAATGACGTCATCCAAGATGGCGTCCCTCGAATTCCGATTGGCTGATAGGATTCTATCAGCCAATCGGAATTAAGGTAGGAAAATTCTGATTGGCTGATGGAATCAGCCAATCAGATTGAGCTTGCATTCTATTGGCTGATCGGAACAGCCAATAGAATGCAAGCTCAATCTGATTGGCTGATTCCATCAGCCAATCAGAATTTTCCTACCTTAATTCCGATTGGCTGATAGAATCCTATCAGCCAATCGGAATTCGAGGGACGCCATCTTGGATGATGTCCCTTAAAGGAACCGTCATTCGTCGGGAGTTTGTCGGCCAGGATGGATGTTCCGCGTCAGCGGGATGAAGATAGATCCGGAAGAAAGAAGATTGAAGATGCCGCTTGATAGAAGACTTCAGCCCGATGATGGACCTCTTCAGCCCAATGATGGATCTCTTCAGCCCACGCTTGGATCAAGACTTCAGCCCGATGATGGACCTCTTCAGCCCGATGATGGATCTCTTCAGCCCGCGCTTGGATCAAGACTTCAGCCTGATGATGGATCTCTTCAGCCCCCGCTTGGGCTTGGATGAAGACTTCGGAGCCTCCTCTGGACCGATCGGTGATACCCGGCGTGGTGAAGACAAGGTAGGGAGATCTTCAGGGGCTTAGTGTTAGGTTTATTTAAGGGGGGTTTGGGTTAGATTAGGGGTATGTGGGTGGTGGGTTGTAATGTTGGGGGGGTATTGTATGTTTTTTTTTACAGGCAAAAGAGCTGTTTTCTTTGGGGCATGCCCCGCAAAAGGCCCTTTTAAGGGCTGGTAAGGTAAAAGAGCTTTTCTATTTTAATTTTAGAATAGGGTAGGGCATTTTTTTATTTTGGGGGGAATGTTATTTTATTAGGGGGCTTAGAGTAGGTGTAATTATCTTAAAATTGTTATAATATTTTTCTAATGTTTGTAAAAAAAATTATTTTTTGTAACAGTTCTTTTTTATTTTTTGTACTTTAGTTAGTTTATTTAATTGTAGATAATTGTAGGTATTTGTATGTAATTAATTTATTGATAGTGTAGTGTTAGGTTTAATTGTAGATAATTGTAGGTATTTTATTTAATTAATTTATTGATAGTGTAGTGTTAGGTTTAATTGTAACTTAGGTTAGCATTTATTTTACAGGTAATTTTGTAATTATTTTAACTAGGTAGCTATTAAATAGTTATTAACTATTTAATAGCTATTGTACCTGGTTAAAATAATTACAAAGTTGCCTGTTAAATAAATATTAATCCTAAAATAGCTACAATATAATTATAATTTATATTGTAGCTATATTAGGGTTTATTTTACAGGTAAGTATTTAGCTTTAAATAGGAATAATTTATTTATTAAGAGTTTATTTATTTAGTTAGATAAAAATTATATTTAACTTAGGGGGGTGTTAGTGTTAGGGTTAGACTTAGCTTTAGGGGTTAATACATTTAATAGAGTAGCGGTGAGGTCCGGTCGGCAGATTAGGGGTTAATACTTGAAGTTAGGTGTCGGTGATGTTAGGGAGGGCAGATTAGGGGTTAATACTATTTATTATAGAGTTATTGAGGCGGGAGTGAGGCGGATTAGGGTTTAATACATTTATTATAGTAGCGGTGAGGTCCGGTCAGCAGATTAGGGGTTAATAAGTGTAGGTAGGTGGCAGCGACATTGGGGGGGGCAGATTAGGGGTTAAACAATATATAATATAGGGGTCGGCGGTGTTAGGGGCAGCAGATTAGGGGTACATAAGTATAACATAGGTGGCAGCGGTGTGCGGTCGGCAGATTAGGGGTTAAAAAAAATTAATAGAGTGGCGGCGATGTGGGGAGACCTCGGTTTAGGGGTACATAGGTAGCTTATGGGTGTTAGTGTACTGTAGAGCACAGTAGTTAAGAGCTTTATGAACCGGCGTTAGCCCAGAAAGCTCTTAACTCCTTTTTTCTGCGGCTGGAGTTTGGTCGTTAGATTTCTAACGCTCACTTCAGCCAAGACTCTAAATACCGGCATTAGAAAGATCCCATTGAAAAGATAGGATACGCAAATGGCGTAGGGGGATCTGCAGTATGGAAAAGTCGCGGCTGGAAAGTGAGCGTTAGACCCTTACCTACACGACTCTAAATACCAGCGGTAGCCCAAAACCAGCGTTAGGAGCCTCTAACGCTGGTTTTGACGGCTAATGCAGAACTCTAAATCTAGGCGTAAGTACACAGGAGACGAGAACACAAATTAACCTCCCAAATCGGAGTGGGAGAGATTCCTGTATCAGAAATAGCTATTTTTAAATCATTAAATCCCAATATTTAGTTAGTATTTCAGTACATTACTATTAGTCCTTGTGTATACAGAGAGAAAACATGAGCAGGATGTCTCTTTCTGTAGACTCAGCCTATTTAAAGGGTCATCTATATTAGCTATTTCACAACCAACATGCCAGCATATTGTTAATGTAGCACAGACAAAAAAAGAGATGGTCAGTGAATTTACTTGTGTGTCATAGAGCTCCATGAAAACGAAAAAGTATATATTTAAAGGAACACTAAATTCCAAATTAAAATTTCATTATAAATATAGAGCATGAACTATAAAAAAAATCTTTCATATATACTTTCATTATAAAAACCTACAAATTATATTTATATGAACAATTTCTGAAGCTCCAACTCTTACTGAGCATGTGCAAAATTACACACTATAAATGTATATGCATTTTGTGATTGGCAAATGGTTGTCACATGAAAAAAAAGGGAAGGGAAATTTAGATCAACTTTGAAATTTAATAAAAAATATATATTATACTGATCTTTTTTAAATTCAAAGTAAGTGCTATGGCATTGTCTTTTTATTGTTTGTTTGCCAAGTATTCAACTCTATCTGTATTTTATGGTCCTACACTAAGATTATTATATTTTGTTTGCTTAAATTTATCATTTATTTTCACTTGTATCAGACAAAGGGTTACTTCCAATTATGCCATTATTTTTACATATCAAATCTCATTAAGTATTCATACCAATATTTACAAGTGGAGCGCTAATTTATTGTGCACCCATATACGGGCAAATTTGCCTGTTTATAGGGGCACAATAAATAACCAGCCATTACAAGTGGGTGGTTATTGCTACCGTGAGCTCGTGATAGCAACTAGCGCTGCAAAAATTAACCAGCGATCAGATCTCTGGTTAATTTTCTAAATGTGCCTCAACAGCCACCAAATTTAAGTGTAAGTGCATTGGAGCCTATGGTGAGCGCAAGGTTTCTCTACAATGCGTTTGCATTGCACCCAACTTGTAATACCAGCGCACATTGGCATGTCCTGGTATTATTGAATGGAGCGCAAATATCGCACTCACGTGATATTTTGCGCTACACTCGTAATCTGTCCCTTAGTAATCAACTTATCCTCTGATTTTGTGCTTTCTCAAGTTTATATTTTTATTAGGCTTCTTTATGTAACTTTTATTCCTAAATTGGAAAAAACACATAATGTAGTAATTTTGTACTATCAAAAATATCAGCGCTCATATGCCATAGCTTATAGCAGATGGTATAAAATCCAATAAGTAACAATTGCTGGGATTTTCTGTCCTTACTGGAGATGACTGAAGTTTTTTTAAGCCAGGCAATCAGCTACGTCAGACAGAACTCTCTTCAGCAGATGGAAACGTGAGAAACAGAGCTGGCGAATCTCTTTAAGAGCTGAAAACAAACATGTGTTACCATCTGATGCCTTTTACGAGAACAGCCCGCAGTGGAGATATTCCTTTGTGTCAAAACTAAAGTGTCTGTTTGATTCCATAAAAAAATCAGTCATTACTAAAAAGGGTCATGCTGGGTTCTCCGAAGCCAAAATACATTTGCATAGTTCTTGTAATCCCTACAGTAAAAACACCAACAATATGAAAATGAGAAAATAGTTTCTTTATTTCCAAAGTTTCTAAATTAGACTTCCTGAATTAAATACTCTAAGTTATTAGCCTTCTGGTTAAATGCAAATATAATAGATTACACCATAGTGAATAATTAAGATACATAGAACAGTCAACAGACAAAATAGAGGCATTAGTCATATTTTATATTAAAGGATACTTTATTTTTCAAGAACAAAAACAAAATACACGGCAGTTATGAATGTTACATTCTTTTATCTTTGATACATCTACCAGTTAAAGGGATACTAAACCCAATTTGTTTCTTTCACGATTCAGATAGAGCATGGATTTTTAAGCAACGTTCTAATTGACTCCTATTATCAATTTTTCTTTGTCCTCTTGCTATCTTTATTTGAAAAAGCAAGAATGTGATGCATAGGAGCCGGCCCATTTTTGGTTCAGACCTGGGTAGCGCTTGCTGATTAGTGGCTAAAATTATTTAACACTGCTCCATTCAATTGTATTTAATTTACTGTGAATAAAGTATTCAAAGAATAGTAAAGTCTAAATTAAACTTTTATGATTCAGATAGGGCATGTAATTTAAATAACCTTCTAATTTACTTGTATCATCAAACCTTGCTCTTGTTATTCTTAGTTGAAAGCTAAACCTAGGTAGGCTTATATGCTAATTTTGTAAGCCCTTGAAGGTCACCTCTTAAATGAATGCATTTTACATTTTTGCACAGATAGAGGGGGTTAGTTTTTGTGTGCCATATAGATAATGTACTCACGTACGTGAAGTTATTAAGGAGTAAGCACTAATTGCCTAAAAATGCAAGTCTGTCAAAAGATTTGAGATAAGGAGGCAGTCAGCAGAAGCTTAGATACAAGGTAATTACAGAGGTAAAAAGTATATTAATATAACAGTGTTAGTTATGGAAAACTGGGGAATGGTAAATAAAGGGATTATCTAGATTTTTAAACAACATTTTTGGTGTTTACTATCCCTTTAAGTATTCTTTCTGATGAGAAGTAGTGATGTCGCGAACTGTTTGCCGGAGAACAGTTCCTGGCGATCTTAGCTTGTTCGCGTTTGCCGCGGCGGGCGAACATATGCGATGTTCGATCCGCCCCTATTCGTCATCATTGAGGAAACTTTGACCCTGTATCTCACAGCCTGCAGACACATTTGAGCCAATCAGCAGCAGACACTCCCTTACAGACCCTCCCAGCTCCTGGGCAGCAGCCATTTTAGATTCATTACGTTCCTGCATTCTTAGTGAGAGGAGGGTTAGTGCTGCTGCTGGTGATTTTATAGGGAAATAGATAGCTAGGCTAGTGTATTTAGTGTCCACTACAGTCCTGAAGGACTCATCTAATCTCTGCTGTAAGGACAGCACCCCAAAAAGCCCTTTTTAGGGCTAGAACTTCAGCCCAAAAAGTCCTTTTTAGGGCTAGAACTTCAGTCGTTTTTTGTTTTTTTTATTTATAATTTTATTTGCATTTGCCTGGCTGTCAGCCTGTGTGTGAGGCTCACAGCATATACTGTGATTAGTGCCACCACTGATATCTGCTTAACATTAGTGTAAATTTAAAAAAACTTTTACATCATTTTGCTAGTGTAATCTAATTTCATTTTCTATCAGGCCTGTGTGTCAGGCCCACATCATATACTGTGATTAATTGCTCTGTGCCACCACTGATATCTGGTGTAACATTAGTGTAAAATTTTAAAAAAAAAACTTTTACATCATTTTGCTAGTGTAATCTAATTTCATTTTCTATCAGGCCTGTGTGTCAGGCTCACAGCATAAACTGTGATTAATTGCTCTGTGCCACCACTGATATCTGCTTAACATTAGTCTAAATTTAAAAAAAAAAAAACTTTTACATCATTTTGCTAGTGTAATCTAATTTAATTTTCTATCAGGCCTGTGTGTCAGGCTCACATCATATACTGTGATTAATTGCTCTGTGCCACCACTGATATCTGGTGTAACATTAGTGTAAAATTAAAAAAAAAAAAAACTTTTACATCATTTTGCTAGTGTAATCTAATTACATTTTCTATCAGGCCTGTGTGTCAGGCCCACATCATATACTGTGATTAATAGCTCTGTTTTCCACCACTTATATCTGGTGTAACATTAGTGTACATTTTTTTAAAAAGTTTTTTACATCAGTCCTCTTCTAGTGTTATTTAATTTTAGTTACCAGTGCCAGCCTGTGTGTCAGGCTGCCAGCATATACTGTGCCTACTTCCATCCTCAGTGCCACCACTCCTATCTGGTGTAACATTAGTTTAAATTTTGTAAAAAAAAACTTTTACATCTGTCTTCTAGTGTTATTTAATTTTAGTTGCCAGGCCAGCCTGCCACTAGTGCCAGCCTGTGTGTCAGGCTGCCAGCATACACTGTGCCTACTTCCATCCTCAGTGCCACCACTCCTATCTGTTGTAACTTTAGTGTAACTTTTTTTAAAAAAATGTTTTACATCAGTGGCCTGTCTGCCAGTGTGTGTGCCAGGCCTACTTGCCAACTAGTGCCACCAATCATATTTGTTATAACAGTATTGTAAATATTTTTTTAAAAAAATTTTTTGACTGTGAAACATCAGTCAGCTAGTGTAATTTAATTGCAGTTGCCTTCCTCCCAGCGTGTGTGCCAGGCCCACTTGCCAACTAGTGCCACCAATCATATTTGTTATAATAGTAGTGTAAATATTTAAAAAAAACAAAACTTTTTTGACTGTGAAACATCAGTCTGCTAGTGTAATCTAATTGAAGTTGCCTGCCTGCCAGAGTGTGTGCCAGGCCCACTTGCCAACTAGTGCCACCAATCATATTTGTTATAACAGTAGTGTAAATATTTTTTTAAAAAAACTTTTTTGACTGTGAAACATCAGTCAGCTAGTGTAATCTAATTGCAGTTGCCTTCCTCCCAGCGTGTGTGCCAGGCCCACTTGTCAACTAGTGCCACCAATCATATTTGTTATAACAGTATTGTAAATATTCAAAATAAAAACTTTTTTGACTGTGAATCATCAGTCTGCTAGTGCAATTGAATTGCAGTTGACTGCCTGCCAGCGTGTGTGCCAGGCCCACTTGCCAACTAGTGCCACCAATCATATTTGATATAACAGTATTGTAAATATTTAAAATAAAAACTTTTTTGACTGTGAATCATCAGTCTGCTAGTGCAATTGAATTGCAGTTGCCTGCCTCCCAGCGTGTGTGCTAGGCCCACTTGCCAACTAGTGCCACCAATCATATTTGTTATAACAGTAGTGTAAATATTTAAAAAAAAAAACGTTTTTGACTGTGAAACATCAGTCTGCTAGTGTAATCTAATTGAAGTTGCCTGCCTGCCAGCATGTGTGCCAGGCCCACTTGCCAGCTAGTGCCACCAATCATATTTGTTATAACAGTAATGTAAATATTTAAAATAAAAACTTTGACTGTGAATCATCAGTCTGCTAGTGCAATTGAATTGCAGTTGCCTGCCTGCCAGCGTGTGTGCCAGGCCCACTTGCCAACTAGTGCAACCAATCATATTTGTTATAACAGTATTGTAAATATTTAAAATAAAACCTTTTTGACTGTGAATCATCAGTCTGCTAGTGCAATTGAATTGCAGTTGCCTGACTGCCAGCGTGTGTGCCAGGCCCACTTGCCAACTAGTGCCACCAATCATATTTGTTATTACAGTATTGTAAATATTTAAAATAAAAACTTTTTTGACTGTGAATCATCAGTCTGCTAGTGCAATTTAATTGCAGTTGCCTGCCTGCCAGCGTGTGTGCCAGGCCCACTTGCCAACTAGTGCCACCAATCATATTTGTTATGACAGTATAGTAAATATTTAAAAAAAAACTTTTTTGACTGTGAAACATCAGTCAGCTAGTGCAATTGAATTGCAGTTGCCTGCCTCCCAGCTTGTGTGCCAGGCCCACTTGCCAACTAGTGCCACCACTCATATTTGTTATAACAGTAGTGTCAATATTTAATAAAAAAACTTTTTTTGACTGTGAAACATCAGTCTACTATAGTAATCTAATTGAAGTTGCCTGCCTGCCAGCGTGTGTGCCAGGCCCACTTGCCAAGTTAGTGGCACCACTCATATTTGTTGTAACAGCACTTTTAATATTTAAAAAATAAAAACATTTTACTTTGAAACATCAGTCTGCTTTTTTGTGTCAGGCTCACAGCGTATACTGTGCCCACTTACCCAGTGCCACCTCACTAATTTGTTTAATAGTAGTGTAAGTGTGGTCGTGGTGCTGTGATTCCCTTAGACCCTACAACTATGCACAGTGTTCAGAGGCCACGTGCCATGGACGCGAAAAGTTCTGAGGAGGACCTAGTTGAATGGCTAACACAGGAAACCCAATCTTCTACAGCTTCCGCTCTTAGTCCTAACCTTGACGCACCATCCACCTCCAGCTTAGCTTCGGGCACCTCTCAAGTGACCAATGCCACTCGCCCGCCTGCCGCCACCACCAACACTAGCACCACAGCCGCTTCACTTGATCTGTCAGAGGAGTTATTGACACATCAGTTGGAAGAAATGAGTGATGAGCAACCATTATTGACAGAGGATGTAGATAACAGTGATATGTCTCAGTCAGGCAGCATTACAGACATGGACGTACGGTGTGATGATGATGATGATGATGTACTCACTGCTGCTTCCTTTGTTGATTTGTCAGAAACAAGTGAAGCGTTTGATGATGATGTGTCCGTGGATGTCACATGGGTGCCCGCTAGAAGAGAAGAAGAAGAGGGGGAAAGTTCAGATGGGGAGACAGAGAGGAGGAGGAGGAGACGAGTTGGAAGCAGGGGGAGGTTGTTGCAAGGAGCTAGTGAGGAGCAAGGAGCTAGTGGCACAGTCAGACAGCATGAATCGGCACCCAGGGTCAGCCAGACAGCACGCCAATCAACGCATGCTGTTGCCACCACCAGAATGCCGTCATCGCAGAGCTCAGCAGTGTGGCATTTTTTTTATGTGTCTGCCTCTGACAACAGCAATGCCATTTGCAACCTGTGCCAAAAGAAACTGAGTCATGGGAAGTCTAACACCCACCTAGGTACAACTGCTTTGCGAAGGCACATGGTCTCACATCACAAACGCCGATGGGAAGAACACATGAGTAGAAGCAGCACACAAACTCAAAGCCACCATCCTCCTCTTGCTCCAGCATCCTCAGCCACGTCAACCACTCAAAGCCACCATCCTCCTTGCCCCCTCTCAACCATCCTCCACTCAGTCTCTCTTACGTAGCAGTTCCTGGTCATCTGCCCACAGTCAGGTGTCTGTTTGAGTGTAATGGCATGTCTGGCACACAGCGTTGGGGCAAGGGTCCATCTGACCACTGTTAGCTGGTCTGCAAAGCAGGGTCAGGGCAGGTATATCACCTACACTGCGCATTGGGTAAACCTGCTGATGGCTGCCAAGCATGGAATGCGTGGCTCTGTAGAGGAGTTGGTGACACAGCCACAACTTGCAGGCAGGCCTCCTCCTCTACTCCTCCTACTCCATCCTCTTCCATAACATCTTCCTCGGCTGAGTCCTCTTCTGCTGCTGCGTCTTGCTCCACATCAACGACACCCCCCCCCCAGCTCCCCAGGTACTATTCAACATCCCGGATACGGCAGTGTCACGCCGTCTTGGGGTTTACTTGCCTGAAAGCCGAGAGTCACAACGCACCAGCACTCCTGTCCACCCTGAACGCACAGGTGGATCAGTGGCTGACTCTGCACCAACTGGAGATTGGCAAGGTTGTTTCTGACAATGGAAGTAATTTGGTGGCGGCATTGAAATTGGGCAAGTTCACACATGTGCCGCACATGTGTGTAATCTGATTGTACAACGCTTTGTGCATAAGTACACAGGCTTACAGGACGTCCTGAAGCAGGCCAGGAAGGTGTGTGGCCATTTCAGGCGTTCCTACACAGCCATGGCACACTTGTCTGATATCCAGCGTCGAAACAACCTGCCAGTGAGGCGCTTGATTTGCGACAGCCCGACACGTTGGAATTCAACACTCCTAATGTTTGACTGCCTGCTCCAAAAAGAAAAAGCTGTTAACGAGTATTTGTATGACCGGGGTGCTAGGACAGCCGCTGGGGATTTTTTTTCTAAATTACTGGACGCTCATGCGCAATGCCTGTAGGCTCATGCGTCCTTTTGAGGTGGTGACAAACCTTGTCAGTCGCACCGAAGGCACCATCAGCGACATCATACTATTTGTTTTCTTCCTGGAGCGTACCCTGCGAAGAGTGCTGGATCAGGCCGTAGATGAGCGTGAAGAGGAAGAGGAAGAGTTGCGGTCTCCATCACCACCAGAAACAGCCTTATCAGCATCGCTTGCTGGAACAGCAGCAACGCAGGAAGAGGATTGTGAGGAAGAGGAGTCAGAGGAGGAATGTGGCTTTGAGGAGGAGGAGGAAGACTAACCACAACAGGCATCCCAGGGTGCTCGTTGTTGTCACCTATCTGGTACCCGTGGTGTTGTACGTGGCTGGGGGGAAGAAGATACCTTCAGTGACATCAGTGAGGACGAGGAACGGGACATGATAAGCTTGGCATCCAACCTTGTGCAAATGGGGTCTTTCATGCTGTTGTGCCTGTTGAGGGACCCTCATATAAAAAAGCTGAAGGAGAACGACCTGTACTGGGTGTCCACGCTACTAGACCCCCGGTATAAGCATAAAGTGACTGAAATGTTACCAAATTCCCGCAAGTCGGAAAGGATGGAGCAGTTCAAAAATAAATTAAAAACTATGCTTTACACAGCGTATAAGGGTGATGTCACAGCACAACGGGAATCTAACATGGGAAGAGATGAAAGTAATCCTCCTCCTCCCACGACCACGCCGGCAAGGACAGGATGCTTTCCAGATGTGTCGTTGATGGAGGACATGCAGACCTTTTTAACTCCTATGCATTGCCACAGCCCTTCGGGATCCAGCCTCAGAGAAAGACTCAACCGACAGGTAGCAGACTACCTAGCATTAACTGCGGATCTCGACACTCTGAGGAGCGATGGACCCCTTGACTACTGGGTGTGCTTGCTTGACCTGTGGCCTGAGCTATCCCAATTTGCAATCTAACTTCTGGCCTGCCCCGCTTCAAGTGTCCTGTCAGAAAGGACCTTCAGTGCAGCAGGAGGTTTTGTCACTGAGAAGAGAAGTCGCCTAAGTCAAAAAAGTCTTGATTATCTCACCTTTATTAAAATGAATGAGGGATGGATCCCGAAGGGACTGACATTGGGCGATGCATTTGAGTAAAAAAGGCCTGATGAGATGAGCTGCCTTGGGCTACAAATGGTACAAACGCTGCTGTATTTTATCTTCGAATGCCGGATGACTTGCGTGACTTATCCGCCAACAACTAGTGTTCAAGCTGCAAGGTTTTAGGGCACTTTCTAACTGTTTTACAAACATAAATTTTTCTGGTCGCTGCTACAGCAGCAGCTGCAACAATACCTAATTTTTCAGGCATTTGGCCTCTGGTGCTGCACTGTGGCTACAAAACCCAAACCAAAAAAAAAAGGCACATAACAGTGATGAAACTGTTAAGAATCATACTCATTAACACACCACTCATATCTGGTGGCACAGTGGATTGCACGCACAGTGCCCCAAATTTGAAGTAGGAGGACCAACCAAGCATCTTTTTCCATCTCCCGGTTCTGAAAAATTATGTCCGGGTTCCTAAAAATGATGCCATACCTGTACTCGATTGTGCAAAAGGAAGTGATGGCATATGGGGTCTTTCATGCTGCCGTGCCTGTTTGGCATCGTGGACCCTCGTATAAAAAGGCTGAAGGAGAATGACCTGTACTGGGTGTCCAAGCATCTTTTTCCATCTCCCGGTTCCTAAAAATTATCTCCGGGTTTCTAAAATCGATGCCATACCTGTACTGGATTGTTCAAAAGGATGGCATATGTGGTGTTTCATGCTGTTGTTTCTGTTGAGGGTCCGGGACCCTCGTATAAAAAGGCTGAAGGAGAACGAACTGTACTGGGTGTCCAAGCATCTATTTCCATCTCCTGGTTCCTAAAAATTATCTCCGGGTTCCTAAAATCGATGCCATAACTGTACTGGATTGTTCAAAAGGATGGCATATGTGGTGTTTCATGCTGTTGTTTCTGTTGAGGGTCCGGGACCCTCGTATAAAAAGGCTGAAGGAGAACAACCTGTACTGGGTGTCCAAGCATCTTTTTCCATCTCCCGGTTCCTAAAAATTATCTCCGGGTTTCTAAAATCGATGCCATACCTGTACTCTATTGTGCAAAAGGATGGCATATGTGGTATTTCATGCTGTTGTGCCTGTTGATGGTGGTGGACCCTCGTTTAAAAAGGCTGAAGGAGAACGACCTATACTGGGTGTCCAAGCATCTTTTTCCATCTCCCGGTTCCTAAAAATTATCTCCGGGTTCTAAAATCGATGCCATACCTGTACTCTATTGTGCAAAAGGATGGCATATGTGGTATTTCATGCTGTTGTGCCTGTTGATGGTGGTGGACTCTCGTTTAAAAAGGCTGAAGGAGAACGACCTATACTGGGTGTCCAAGCATCTTTTTCCATCTCCCGGTTCCTAAAAATGATCTCCGGGTTTCTAAAATCGATGCCATACCTGTACTCTATTGTTCAAAAGGATCGCATATGTGGTGTTTCATGCTGTTGTTTCTGTTGAGGGTCCTGGACCCTCGTATAAAAAGACTGAAGGAGAAAGACCTGTACTGGGTGTCCAAGCATCTTTTTCCATCTCCCGGTTCCTAAAAATTATCTCCGGGTTCCTAAAATCGATGCCATACCTGTACTCTATTGTGCAAAAGGAAGTAACCTTACCATGGGTCCCAGCCCGCATGTCTTGTTGTTATATTTTGTCAGGGTAATCATGCAGGCCATATAGACCTCCCCCGATAGGGGGAGTAAAAGGGATTAAAGTGCTAAGAATAGTACTACTTAACACAACCTTACCATGGCTCCCAGACCGCATGTCTTATTGTTATATTTTGTCAGGGTAATCAGGCAGGCCATATAGACCTCCCCCGATAGGGGGAGTAACAGGGATTAAAGTGCTAAGAATAGTACTACTTAACACAACCTAGTTACCATGGGTCCCAGACCGCATGTCTTGTTGTTATACTTTGTCAGGGTAATCATGCAGGCCATATAGACCTCCCCCAATATGGGGAGTAACAGGTATTAAACTGCTAAGAACAGTACTACTTAACACAACCTAGTTACCATGGGTCCCAGACCGCATGTCTTGTTGTTATACTTTGTCAGGGTAATCATGCAGGCCATATAGACCTCCCCCGATAGGGGGAGTAACAGGTATTAAACTGCTAAGAACAGTACTACTTAACACAACCTAGTTACCATGGGTCCCAGACCGCATGTCTTGTTGTTATACTTTGTCAGGGTAATCATGCAGGCCCTATAGACCTCCCCCGATAGGGGGAGTTACAGGGATTAAAGTGCTAAGAACAGTACTACTTAACACAACCTAGTTACCATGGGTCCCAGACCGCATGTTTTGTTGTTATACTTGGTCAGGGTAATCATGCAGGCCATATAGACCTCCCCTGATAGGGGGAGTTACAGGTATTAAAGAGCTAAGAATAGTACTACTTAACACAATCTAGTTACCATGGGTCCCAGACTGCATGTTTTATTATTATACTTTGTCAGGGTAATTATATATCTATCAAATCAATCTATTTATCTTCTATCGATTCTATCTAACTATCAATCTATGTATATCTATCTATCAAATCTATCTATCTCGTGGCCGGACTGATTTCAGACAGCCACTTGTGTTTAGGCCAAATTTGAAGTAGGAGGACAGACCAATCATCTTCTTCCATTTCCCTGTTCCAAAAATGCAGGCCATATAGACCTCCCCCAATAGGGGGAGTAACATGTAGTAAACTGCTAAGAATAGTACTACTTAACACACCACGGGTCCCAGACCGCATGTCTTATTGTTATACTCTGTCAGGGAAATTATATATCTATCAAATCTATCTATTTATCGAATCTATGTAACTAACTATCGTATCTATCAAATATAAATTGCATCTATTGATCTATGTAATTTGTATCTATCAAATGTATATTGCATCTTTTGATCTGTGTAATTCGTATCTATCAAATGAATATTGCATCGATTGATCTATGTAATTCGTATCTATCAAATGTATATTGCATCTATTGATCTATGTAATTTGTATCAATCATATGTATATTGCATCTTTTGATCTGTGTAATTCGTATCTATCAAATGTATATTGCATCGATTGATCTATGTAATTCGTATCTATCAGATGTATATTGCATCTATTGATCTATGTAATCTATGTATCTATCTATCAAATCTATCTCGTGGTTGTGCAAATGGACTGTTTGCGGTGCGTTACACGGGGAGTTTGGTCTGTCACTGTGAAGCGGGCGTAACCCTTACACTACCTGATCGATACAACATCATACCTGATGTTTTAAAGCACGTTATTCAAAAACATTTTAGGAATGTTAGGTGATTAAGGCCCTTTATGGGTTAAAACCAGACTCTGCATTAACTATGTAATTTTCCGTGGAAGTTTTGCCATGGATCCCCCTCCGGCATGCCACAGTCCAGGTGTTGGTCCCCTTGAAACAACTTTTCCATCACTATTGTGGCCAGAAAGAGTCCTTGTGGGTTTTTAAAGTTTGCCTGCCTATTGAAGTCAATAGCGGTTTGCCGGTTCGCGAACAGTAGCGGAAGTTCGAGTCCGCCGTTCGCGAACCGAAATTTTAAGGTTCGCGACATCACTAATGAGAAGGTGGAGATACAGAGACTGAAAGAGATAAGGGAATGTTTTACTAAAAGAGGATATTCTCATGAGTTGATACACAAAGAGATTGATAATGTATTGAGAATTCCCAGACAAACTTTGCTGCAAGAGAAAAAAGAAAAAGTAAAGTCTCTACTAAAGGGAGAACACTGACTCATGAAAACCATTTTAGACAGGTACAGGGTATTCTATGTAAACACTGGCATGTTTTACAAATGTGTAATCTGGAGATGAAAGAATTTCAGGAATTCCCCAATGCCTATCTATAAAAGAGGGAAAAATCTTAAGAAAAGCCTGGTAAGGACGGAGGTCGCCCCTTGCAAAAAGTTAAAGCAAATCTATATTGACAAGAAAAATTTGGGATGTTTTATGTTTTAACTGCTCAAACTTTATTAGCTTAGTACATGGCTCAGTATTTACTAACCCTAGGAAAGGCAAAAAATAAAATATTAAAGTGATACTGAACCCAAATTTTTTTTTTTCTTTCATGATTCAGATAGAGCATGCAATTAAAAGCAACTTTCTAATTTACTTCTATTATCAATTTTTCTTCATTCTCTTGCTATCTTTATTTGAAAAAGAAGGCATATTTTTTGGTTCAGAACTCTGGATAGCACTTTTTTATTGGTGGATTAATGTATCCACCAATCAGCAAGGACAACCCAGGTTGTTTACCAAAAATGGGCCGGCATCTAAACTTATATTGTTGCATTTCAAATAAAGATACCAAGAGAATGAAAAAAAATTAATAGGAATAAATTAGAAAGGTGCTTAAAATGTCATGCTCTATCTGAATCACAAGAGAAAAAATGTGGGTACAGTGTCCCTTTAAGGGTACTTTTACTTGTAATATAGAATATGCAGTATACCTTATTAAATGCCCTTTTGGATTGTGTTATTTAGGTGAGACCACCTGCAAGGTCCGTGAGAGAATGAACCAACATTAAAGCAATATTATGACTAATCCATTCGATGCACCTGAGGCCCATCACTTTATTAAAGCTGAACACAATTTAAGACCCCTTAGGTTTCAGATACTTAAAAAATAGTCCTAGGAGAGGGGGTAATAGAGAGGCCACTCTTAAGAAAAGGGAATTGTACTTGATACATGATATGTGGGGGGTTTTCCCAGGAGGAATAAATAGAGAGATGGATTGGACCATGTTTTTATTTTGTTTTTGTTTTTACTGGTATATATTTATGCAGATTGAAATTAAAGGGACATGAAACCCAAAATGTTTCTTTCATGATTCAGATAGAGAATACAATTTTAAACAACTTTCCAATTTACTTCTATTATCTAATTTGCTTCCTTCTCATGTTATCCTTTGCTGAAAGGTTTATCTAGGTAAGCTCAGGAGCAGAAAGAACCTAGGTTCTAGCTGCTGATTGGTGGCTGCAGATATATAACAATTGTCATTGGCTCACCCATGTGTTCAGTTAGAAATCAGTAGTGCATTGCTGCTCCTTCAACAAATGATACCAAGAGAATGAAACAAATTTGATAATAGAAGTAAATTAGAAAGTTGTTTAAAATTGTATTCTCTATCTGAATTATGAAATACAATTTTTGGTTTTCATGTCCCTTTAAGTTTTAATTATTGAATTATATGATGGATGTATTTTTTTGTCCACTAGAGGGAGTGATGTCAGGTGTGTTTGACTGTTTAGGCGATTTGAGGGTGGGATTTAAGGGTATTTAATAGTGTTGTTGAAATCTGTATTTCCAGACATGACTAAGGACATGGGTCGGAATCATTGTCCTTTTTTTGTATGGCTGAGTAAACACCTTTAATGAAGTTCAGTGCTACACTGCTCTCTTTTTATCTATTAAATGTATAGGGCCCATGTGCATTTCAATTTCTTCAACAAAGGATATCTAAAGAATTAGATAATAGAAGTAAATTGGAATGCTGTTTATAATTGTATTCTCTACTTCAATCATGAAAGAACATTTTTGGGTTTAGTGTCCCTTTAATGTAATGCTTTACCATAATATTTATTATAATTTTTACAATGCTATTTAAAGGGACATGAAACCCCCCAAAAAATATTTCATGATTCAGTCAAAGCATACAATTTTAAACAACTTTCCAATTTACTTCTATTATCTGATTAACTTAATTCTCTTGGTGTCCTTTTTTTAAAAACATACCTAGGTAGGCTCAGGAGCTGGGAGCTAGCTGCTGATTGGTGGCTGCACATATATAACTATGTAATTGGCTTACCAAAGTGTTCAGCTAGCTCCCAGTAGTGCATTGCTGCTCCTTCAATAAAGGATACCAAGAGAATAAAGTGAATTCCCTGCGTGATATTTCTTGCTATGTTGACAAATTTTAATAATCCTGCCTATAATTAGAAGAGCTTTGTTTCTATGCAAAGTTCCACTACGCCAAGAAAATTATGCCACAGAGAAAAGTGCAGTTTGTTAACGTAAAAAGCAAGCAAAATCCATAGAAATATTAAGGTAGTTACTTACTATGGTGGTTGGTGTGCTAAGGACTAGGCTGCAAATAAATTAAAGGGACACTGTACCCAAATTTTTTTCTTTCGTGATTCAGATAGACCATGACATTTTAAGCAACTTTCTAATTTACTCCTATTATCAAATGTTCTTCATTCTCTTGGAATCTTTATTTGAAATGCAAGAATGTAAGTTTTTTTGGTGAACAACCTAGGTTGTCCTTGCTGATTGGTGGATAAATTCATCCACCAATCAAAAACTGCTGTCCAGAGTTCTGAACCAAGAAAAAAGCTTAGATGCCTTCTTTTTTATATAAAGATAGCAAGAGAATGAAGAAAATTTGATAATAGGAGTAAATTAGAACGTTGCTTAAAATTGCATGCTCTATCTGAATCACAAAAGAAACATTTTTGGTTCAGTGTCGCTTTAAAGGGACATAAATGGCAAAAAAAATAATCCTGATTTAGATAGAACATGCAATTTTAATCAACTTTCCAATGTGCTTCTATTTACATTACATTTTCTTGTTATTCTTTGTTGAAAAGCAGGAAGGTAAGTTTAGACGTTTGCACGTGTCTGTAGCAGTATATGGCAGCAGTTTTGCAACAATGTTATACAATAGCAAGAGCACTAGACGGCAGCACTATTTCCTGACATGTAGGGCCTTAGACGTGCACTCTACCTACCTAGGTATCTCTTCAACAAAGAATAACATAGAACAAAGCAAATGTTATAATAGAAGTACATTGTAAACTTTTTTTAAATTGGATTCTCTATCTGAATCACAAAATAATTTTTGGGGGGTTTCATGTTCCTTTAAAGAAAAATGTGAAGAAAAATGAGTTATGGAAAAAACACTTAAAGGGACAGTCAAGTCCAAAAAAAACTTTCATGATTTAAATAGGGCATGCAATTTTAAACAACTTCCCAATTTACTTTTATCACCAATTTTGCTTTGTTCTCTTGGTATTCTTAGTTGAAAGCTAAAACTAGGAGGTTCATATGCTAATTTCTTAGACCTTGAAGACTGCCTCTAATCTGAATGCATTTTGACCACTAGAGGGCATTAGTTCACATGTTTCATATAGATAACATTGAGCTCATGCACGTAAAGTGGCCTAGGACTGAGCACTGATTGGCTAAACTGTATGTCTGTCAAAAGAACTGAAATAAGGGGGCAGTCAGCAGAAGCTTAGATACAAGATAATTACAGAGGTAAAAAACATAATTTATGTAAGAACTTACCTGATAAATTCATTTCTTTCATATTAGCAAGAGTCCATGAGCTAGTGACGTATGGGATATACATTCCTACCAGGAGGGGCAAAGTTTCCCAAACCTCAAAATGCCTATAAATACACCCCTCACCACACCCACAATTCAGTTTAACGAATAGCCAAGAAGTGGGGTGACAAAAAAGTGTGAAAGCATATAAAATAAGGAATTGGAATAATTGTGCTTTATACAAAATCATAACCACCACAAAAAAAGGGCGGGCCTCATGGACTCTTGCTAATATGAAAGAAATGAATTTATCAGGTAAGTTCTTACATAAATTATGTTTTCTTTCATGTAATTAGCAAGAGTCCATGAGCTAGTGACGTATGGGATAATGACTACCCAAGATGTGGATCTTTCCACACAAGAGTCACTAGAGAGGGAGGGACAAAATAAAGACAGCCAATTCCTGCTGAAAATAATCCACACCCAAAATAAAGTTTAATGAAAAACATAAGCAGAAGATTCAAACTGAAACCGCTGCCTGAAGTACTTTTCTACCAAAAACTGCTTCAGAAGAAGAAAATACATCAAAATGGTAGAATTTAGTAAAAGTATGCAAAGAGGACCAAGTTGCTGCTTTGCAAATCTGGTCAACCGAAGCTTCATTCCTAAACGCCCAGGAAGTAGAAACTGACCTAGTAGAATGAGCTGTAATTCTCTGAGGCAGAGTTTTACCCGACTCAACATAGGCAAGATGAATTAAAGATTTCAACCAAGATGCCAAAGAAATAGCAGAAGCTTTCTGGCCTTTTCTAGAACCGGAAAAGATAACAAATAGACTAGAAGTCTTACGGAAAGATTTAGTAGCTTCAACATAATATTTCAAAGCTCTAACAACATCCAAAGAATGCAACGATTTCTCCTTAGAATTCTTAGGATTAGGACATAATGAAGGAACCACAATTTCTCTACTAATGTTGTTGGAATTCACAACTTTAGGTAAAAATTCAAAAGAAGTTCGCAACACCGCCTTATCCTGATGAAAAATCAGAAAAGGAGACTCACAAGAAAGAGCAGATAATTCAGAAACTCTTCTGGCAGAAGAGATGGCCAAAAGGAACAAAACTTTCCAAGAAAGTAATTTAATGTCCAATGAATGCATAGGTTCAAACGGAGGAGCTTGAAGAGCCCCCAGAACCAAATTCAAACTCCAAGGAGGAGAAATTGACTTAACGACAGGTTTTATACGAACCAAAGCTTGTACAAAACAATGAATATCAGGAAGAATAGCAATCTTTCTGTGAAAAAGAACAGAAAGAGCAGAGATTTGTCCTTTCAAAGAACTTGCGGACAAACCCTTATCTAAACCATCCTGAAGAAACTGTAAAATTCTCGGTATTCTAAAAGAATGCCAAGAAAAATGATGAGAAAGACACCAAGAAATATAAGTCTTCCAGACTCTATAATATATATCTCTAGATACAGATTTACGAGCCTGTAACATAGTATTAATCACAGAGTCAGAGAAACCTCTTTGACCAAGAATCAAGCGTTCAATCTCCATACCTTTAAATTTAAGGATTTCAGATCCTGATGGAAAAAAGGACCTTGTGACAGAAGGTCTGGTCTTAACGGAAGAGTCCACGGTTGGCAAGAGGCCATCCGGACAAGATCCGCATACCAAAACCTGTGAGGCCATGCCGGAGCTACCAGCAGAACAAACGAGCATTCCTTCAGAATCTTGGAGATTACTCTTGGAAGAAGAACTAGAGGCGGAAAGATATAGGCAGGATGATACTTCCAAGGAAGTGATAATGCATCCACTGCCTCCGCCCGAGGATCCCGGGATCTGGACAGATACCTGGGAAGTTTCTTGTTTAGATGGGACGCCATCAGATCTATTTCTGGAAGTTCCCACATTTGAACAATCTGAAGAAATACCTCTGGGTGAAGAGACCATTCGCCCGGATGAACGTTTGGCGACTGAGATAATCCGCTTCCCAATTGTCTATACCTGGGATATGAACCGCAGAGATTAGACAGGAGCTGGATTCCGCCCAAACCAAAATTCGAGATACTTCTTTCATAGCCAGAGGACTGTGAGTCCCTCCTTGATGATTGATGTATGCCACAGTTGTGACATTGTCTGTCTGAAAACAAATGAACGATTCTCTCTTCAGAAGAGGCCAAAACTGAAGAGCTCTGAAAATTGCACGGAGTTCCAAAATATTGATCGTAATCTCACCTCCTGAGATTCCCAAACTCCTTGTGCCGTCAGAGATCCCCACACAGCTCCCCAACCTGTGAGACTTGCATCTGTTGAAATTACAGTCCAGGTCGGAAGCACAAAAGAAGCCCCCTGAATTAAACAATGGTGATCTGTCCACCATGTTAGAGAGTGTCGAACAATCGGTTTTAAAGATATTGAGAAATCTTCGTGTAATCCTTGCACCATTGATTCAGCATACAGAGCTGAAGAGGTCGCATGTGAAAACGAGCAAAGGGGATCGCGTCCGATGCAGCAGTCATAAGACCTAGAATTTCCATGCATAAGGCTACCGAAGGGAATGATTGTGACTGAAGGTTTCGACAAGCTGCAATCAATTTTAGACGTCTCTTGTCTGTTAAAGACAGAGTCATGGACACTGAATCCATCTGGAAACCCAGAAAGGTTACCCTTGTCTGAGGAATCAATGAACTTTTTGGTAAATTGATCCTCCAACCATGATCTTGAAGAAACAACACAAGTCGATTCGTATGAGATTCTGCTAAATGTAAAGACTGAGCAAGTACCAAGATATCGTCCAAATAAGGAAATACCACAATACCCTGTTCTCTGATTACAGACAGAAGGGCACCGAGAACCTTTGTAAAAATTCTTGGAGCTGTAGCTAGGCCAAATGGCAGAGCCAAAAACTGGTAATGCTTGTCCAGAAAAGAGAATCTCAGGAACTGATAATGATCTGGATGAATCGGAATATGCAGATATGCATCCTGTAAATCTATTGTGGACATATAATTCCCTTGCTGAACAAAAGGCAAGATAGTCCTTACAGTTACCATCTTGAACGTTGGTATCCTTACATAACGATTCAATATTTTTAGATCCAGAACTGGTCTGAAGGAATTCTCCTTCTTTGGTACAATGAAGAGATTTGAATAAAACCCCATCCCCTGTTCCGGAACTGGAACTGGCATAATTACTCCAGTCAACTCTAGATCTGAAACACAATTCAGAAATGCTTGAGCTTTTACTGGATTTACTGGGACACGGGAAAGAAAAAATCTCTTTGCAGGAGGTCTCATCTTGAAACCAATTCTGTACCCTTCTGAAACAATGTTCTGAATCCAAAGATTGTGAACAGAATTGATCCAAATTTCCTTGAAAAAACGTAACCTGCCCCCTACCAGCTGAGCTGGAATGAGGGCCGCACCTTCATGTGGACTTAGAAGCAGGCTTTGCCTTTCTAGCTGGCTTGGATTTATTCCAGACTGGAGATGGTTTCCAAACTGAAACTGCTCCTGAGGATGAAGGATCAGGCTTTTGTTCTTTGTTGAAACGAAAGGAACGAAAACGATTATTAGCCCTGTTTTTACCTTTAGATTTTTTATCCTGTGGTAAAAAAGTTCCTTTCCCACCAGTAACAGTTGAAATAATAGAATCCAACTGAGAACCAAATAATTTGTTACCCTGGAAAGAAATAGAAAGTAGAGTTGATTTAGAAGCCATATCAGCATACCAAGTTTTAAGCCATAAAGCTCTTCTAGCTAAAATAGCTAGAGACATAAACCTGACATCAACTCTGATAATATAAAAAATGGCATCACAGATAAAATTATTAGCATGCTGAAGAAGAATAATAATATCATGAGAATCATGATGTGTTACTTGTTGCGCTAAAGTTTCCAACCAAAAAGTTGAAGCTGCAGCAACATCAGCCAAAGATATAGCAGGTCTAAGAAGATTACCTGAACACAGATAAGCTTTTCTTAGAAAGGATTCAATTTTCCTATCTAAAGGATCCTTAAACGAAGTACCATCTGACGTAGGAATAGTAGTACGTTTAGCAAGGGTAGAAATAGCCCCATCAACTTTAGGGATTTTGTCCCAAAATTCTAATCTGTCAGACGGCACAGGATATAATTGCTTAAAACGTTTAGAAGGAGTAAATTAATTACCCAATTTATCCCATTCTTTGGAAATTACTGCAGAAATAGCATTAGGAACAGGAAAAACTTCTGGAATAACCACAGGAGCTTTAAATACCTTATCTAAACGTTTAGAATTAGTATAAAGAGGACCAGAATCCTCTATTTCTAAAGCAATTAGTACTTTTTTAAGTAAAGAACGAATAAATTCCATTTTAAATAAATATGAAGATTTATCAGCATCAACCTCTGAGACAGAATCCTCTGAACCAGAAGAGTCATCAGAATCAGAATGATGATGTTCATTTAAAAATTCATCTGTAGGGAGAGAAGTTTTAAAAGATTTTTTACGTTTACTAGAAGGAGAAATAACAGACATAGCCTTCTTTATGGATTCAGAAACAAAATCTCTTATGTTATCAGGAACATTCTGCACCTTAGATGTTGAAGGAACTGCAACAGGCAATGGTACTTTACTAAAGGAAATATTATCTGCTTTAACAAGTTTGTCATGACAATCAATACAAACAGCTGGAGGAATAGCTACCAAAAGTTTACAGCAGATACACTTAGCTTTGGTAGATCCAGCACTAGACAGCGATTTTCCTGTAGTATCTTCTGACTCAGATGCAACGTGAGACATCTTGCAATATGTAAGAGAAAAAACAACATATATATAAAGCAAAATTGATCAAATTCCTTAAATGACAGTTTCAGGAATGGGAAAAAAATGCCATAGAACAAGCTTCTAGCAACCAGAAGCAATGAAAAATGAGACTAAAATAATGTGGAGACAAAAGCGACGCCCATATTTTTTCGCGCCAAATAAGACACCCACATTATTTGGCGCCTAAATGCTTTTGGCGGCAAAAATGACGCCACATACGGAACGCCAACATTTTTGGCGCAAAATAACGTCAAAAAATGACTCAACTTCCGGCGATACGTATGACGCCGGAAACGGAAAAAGAATTTTTGCGCCAAAAAAGTCAGCGCCAAGAATGACGCAATAAAATGAAGCATTTTCAGCCCCCGCGAGCCTAACAGCCCACAGGGAAAGAGTCACATTTTTGAAGGTAAGAAAAAATGATTAAATCAAATGCATTATCCCAAATATGAAACTGACTGTCTGAAAAATAAGGAAAGTTGAACATTCTGAGTCAAGGCAAATAAATGTTTGAATACATATATTTAGAACTTTATAAACAAAGTGCCCAACCATAGCTTAGAGTGTCACAGAAAATAAGATTTACTTACCCCAGGACACTCATCTACATGTTTGTAGAAAGCCAAACCAGTACTGAAACGAGAATCAGCAGAGGTAATGGTATATATAAGAGTATATCGTCGATCTGAAAAGGGAGGTAAGAGATGAATCTCTACGACCGATAACAGAGAACCTATGAAATAGACCCCGTAGAAGGAGATCACTGCATTCAAATAGGCAATACTCTCCTCACATCCCTCTGACATTCACTGCACGCTGAGAGGAAAACCGGGCTCCAACTTGCTGCGGAGCGCATATCAACGTAGAATCTAGCACAAACTTACTTCACCACCTCCATCGGAGGCAAAGTTTGTAAAAACTGAATTGTGGGTGTGGTGAGGGGTGTATTTATAGGCATTTTGAGGTTTGGGAAACTTTGCCCCTCCTGGTAGGAATGTATATCCCATACGTCACTAGCTCATGGACTCTTGCTAATTACATGAAAGAAAGTATATTAATATAACTGTGTTGGTTGTGCAAAACTGGGGAATGGGTAATAAAGGGATTATCTTTCTTTTTAAACAACAAAAATTCTGGTGTTGACTGTCCCTTTAAGGTTGCAGCTTTTCAAAGTAGTTTACTAGGGCGGTTTTCACACATTTCAAATTAGCTATTTTGTGGTTAAGATATATATTATATATATAAATAAATAAAATTCTATACATATATATTTATATTTGCTGCTATCGTTGCGCTACTTACTTCTTCACTGTACTTAGGTTCTCTGCCGTCCCTGGCGGCATCAGAATGAGGCTCCCATTGGAGCCTATAGAAGCACGCTCTTGTGAGCTAAATGCTTCCCAGCAATGCAAATGCGAGTGGTTGTAATTTTGCATATAGCTTGACACGGATTTATGTTTCACTAATATAAGCCTACATTCCTTTCGGTAATTGTACAATACATATAAGTTAATACACCCTTTTCATACCTACCATAATATGAACCATTAGATATGGTTACATCCTCACAATTATTTTAGTGGTTTGGGCTCTCGGCTGTGTACCGCGTGTGTGAGACTACATCCAGTTCAATACCGGAACTGACGTGATGACCGGCGGACATCACGTCTGATTGATCAGAATGGGTTATGATACCGGTTGTAACTTAATAAATACAAAAAGTTGGGAAAGACTAACTAAAAGTAGGGGTTTGAAATGAGCACTCTTCCCTAAAAGATGAGTTATAATGATTCTCAGGATAGTACCAATTCAAGTTAAACTAAAAGCAAATTATGTGCAATCACCCCCCTGTTTCCTGGCCGATATCAGCAGCCGTCGGTATCAGGTGACAGGGGTGAAAGACATAGGTAATATTTTAGGTATAACAATAACAAACGCGTTTCGGCTGTCTAAGCAGCCTTTCTCAATGTTAGGAAAAATTACAAACCGAAGCCCGGGTGCCACCCAGTTATATACACTGTGTGATTCTTAGTCTAACCAGTCAAAGGACACCTGTTCATATGCCGCCCACTCCTCTGCCAACCAGATAGCAGATATTATTAAACCATTCAGTAACTCAGTTTGCTGATCCGGCCCCTATAATACCTAATCATATTTATCCATGGAAGATAAGGGGCGTGTGGTAAATGATAATGTTAACGTGAATGGTCAGTGACGTACAATTAGGGGCGTGGTCTCCTTGTGTTGTTATGGGTTAGAAGCGTCATAGAGATCATGGAATACCCGTTTTATCATAAACTTACATCACCTTAACACAACTTATCAGAAATAATAACACATCTGCGCTATAAGCCCATCAAGCATGCTTCTGTTAACTGTATTGTGTGTTTATTATCGCATAGGCTTAGCTACAATTGCATCAAGGGGCATCTCATTGATACCAGTTTATTCTGTATGTTTCCATATACTGACAGTTAGCATGTACTTGAGTGATCTGTATAGTTAGATCGATACTAAAGCGACTATAAGTCAGTAATTGATTAATAATTAAGTGTGTATTGGATATTGTGTATTTAATATGAGTAAGATTGTTTCTTTATCACATATAGTGTTTACTGTAAGTATTATATTTATGTGTATCATTTACTAGACAATTCTTATTTTAGTATAAATAATTTGATACATAACCATTTGGGGTACCAACAATCGTGTCTATTTATACATTACTCAATAGATATGAAACCACTTATCTATTGTTATATCAATGCTAGAACACCTCTGGTTAGTCGGTACATAGATATTGAAGATGGTCACTATATGTTATATTCTCATTTGATCTATCACACTGATATGTTTAGGGCTCAATTAAGTAGTCACAGTATATTGGGCAGCACTCTATTGCGATAATTAAGCTATTAATGAACAGAATCAGGACAAAATTAGTACTAATTAGTACCTATAGCACTTATTCTCTCATTATTAATTCTATATACTACTGATCCCCATATCTCCTCTTCAGATATACACTGATATAGTGTTTGATAATGGCTAACATCAATATGGCTCAACATATTAGTTTGTTCTACTATTCTTGTAAAGCCCATACCATCATTGTGCAATATACACCAGACTTGGTGTCCATTATTCCCTTGAGAACACTTGTAACTAGTGCCAGCTATATTAAATTCCTTTTCATTGCAACCGGTTGTAACTTCTAAGTGGTCACAGCGGAGAGATACATCCAAACAATGGGTGATGTTGAAACACAATTAATTGCCTCGAACGAGGACTATGCAAATGTGTAGTTTGAGCCCTTCTTAGGATGGTGCTATAGGTTTTGGCTCCACTGTTTAATAACCGGATATGATGTAATATCCGGATAAACACTTTATTTGTTGTTATTACTTTGAATGTTTGATAATTTATACTTGTGTGCACTTTATTACATGTATTATGAACAGTTTCTTTGTATGCTATAGGTCATACACACAATATTTGACATTATATATGATTGAGCCATATGTTCCGGTTCAAAGGTAGATAATTGTATGTCAATACCGGATATGATGTAATGTTTGGCATTTTTATGTAACAGGAAGTGGGAGGTATTGTGATTTATTTTATCTATTTAAACACTGCACTTGTGTGTGATTTATGTTCTGAAGAAGGGGAGATATATCCCCAAAACATTGTTTGATGAAAATCCTGGTATGTCACTATTTTGATCCATATATATATATATATATATATATATATATATATATATATATATATATATATAAAATGCTATACTCAGACGTTGATCTGGAGAAGAGATTTTTAATAGTGTGTCACAGTATATGATGCCTGAGTAAAAAATGAGTTGTCATTGTTATTTGTTTTAGGCAAATACACAAAGCCTTTATAAAGTAAATTACAGCAAATGTGTTGCTGGCTCCTTGTATACTAAAATATAACTTATGCTGGACAAATAAATGTGAAAAGAAAAAACAGGCAATCATTTACAAATAAACCCAGAACTAAAAATATCACAGTTGGTTGAAATATAAATAATATTTAATAATCCTAGCACACAAAGTAGTAAAAACAGAAACTGGAATAGAACAATTTATAAAAGGATCAAAGTATTTTCTTTTAGACAAATCCAGATTTATCTAATTTATTACACAAGTGAAAAGGAAATTATGCCAACGAGAACAGAAACGTACTAAACTTTCCAAAGCAAAAGAAAGTCCCTCTGAAGTCATTAGATAAATATATTCATGTCAATTTTATCTTACTGAGTATAGTATCAGTAAAAAAATAATTATATATACAGTATTTTATACTGCAATTTGACGTTTTAAAAGAAATATTTACTGTGGTTAAAAAAATAACAAAAAATACTATCTGAACTCAAAGTTTAGTCTTAACGCAAAATGTTAAAAAATATGTCCCTCAGATTTGACATTTGGACATTATATTACTAATATGTATCTTGGAAAAAGCTTAAAATGAGACAATAAGGCCTAGCTCCCATTTACGCCACAATTGATGGTGACAAGGTCGTCAAAGACAACCCTGGTTCTATCAGTTATGGTTTGTGCGTAATCGAAATGCCGTCAACAATTAAGTAGCCAACAGTTTTATTGTGACAGCTATTTATGTCTATGGGAGCTGAAAAATTACTAACAATAATAGCATTTCAATCATGTGTACTGCGGGATAGCTGTTGCCATCTGAGTAATGATATTGTAAAGACAATGAAGTTTCAACATGCATATCTTCAAAATCTAGCATGCTAATAGATCAAGCAAATGTTTTGGCTTAAACAATATTAAAAATAAATAGTAAGAGAAGTGATATTTATGACAATCTCTGCTTATTATCTGTTGCAAAAACTCTTGAATTTTTCAAGTGGAAAACCAAGTGGTGTGTTATGTCTCATATGTAAAGCATGTGTAATGTTTTCAGACTACAGTAGAGCTGTGAGTAATGTTCTGCAGTCAGCCATGGTGTATTATGGCCTGTGGAGATGAAGTGCATGATGGTCTATGGGGAGAACAGAGAATTGCATGATCGTCTGTAAGGATAGGAGGAATGTTATAGAGACCTGTAATGATTATGGGGGAGACAATTGTCAGAGCTGTTCTTTTGGGGATGTATGAAGTACCCCAGACTAAATGATTGAGATGTTGCATTAGAGATTATTGACAGACCTCATACTCCATTGCCCGACGACACAACCTCAACATCGTCTCCTACACCAATGACACCCAGCTAATCATCTCACTCACCAGTGACCCCACCACCACCAAGAGAAACGTCCACGAAGGGCTGACGGCAGTTGCCTCCTGGATGAACTACAACTTCCTAAAGCTGAATGCAGACAAGAGCGAAGTCCTCTTCCTCGGTCCCACCACATCTGCCTGGAATAACTCCTGGTGGCCCAGAGCCCTCGGACACCCTCCAACCCCACTGACCATGCACAAAATCTAGGCGTCATCCTGGACTCATCACTCTTCATGGACCGACAAATCAATGCTGTCTCCTCTGCATGCTTACACACACTCCACCTGCTGCGAAAGATCTTCAAATGGATCCCAACTGAGACCAGGAAGACTGTCAACCATGCCCTCGTCATCAGCCGACTGGACTACGGCAACGCACTCTACGCCGGCTCCACCATCAAGCTCCAAAAGAGACTCCAGGGCATCCAGAATGCCTCGGCCATACTCATCCTCAACATCCCTTGCCAATGCCACATCACCAAACACCTGCTGGACCTGCACTGGCTCCCCATCAACAAAAGAATAACCTTCAAGCTTCTCACCCACGCATTCAAGGCCCCTCCACAACATCGGTCCCGAATACATGAACCACTGCATTTCCTTCTACACCCCGCCAGACAACTTCGATCAACCGACCAAGCTCTCGCAGTCATCCCCACATCAGGAAAACCACATCGGCAGGCAGATCCTTCTCTCACCTGGCAGCCAAGACTTGGAACACCCTCCCGCTGCACCTCAGACAAGCTACCGCCCTAACTAAGTTCAGAAAGGACCTAAAGACCTGGCTCTTCGACTAAACTGCAATCCTCAGCGCCTTGAAACCTTTACGGATGAATAGCCGCGCTTTACAAGAACCCATAGATGCTTGCTTTAATATTCTCCTTGCTTTTCTGGCTGTATCTTATCTATAACCCTGATGCTCCTTCTGTTTCTTTTCTTCCTTTATTTTACCTCCTTCCCCTTTCTACATTCTCAGGGGGGGTTGGCATTTCTATCTCTTCTTTTTTTCCTATTTTCCTTGTTTCTACCATGGGACCCAGGCAGCATTGGACAGTGATGGAATACAGAGAACATATTCTGGCTTATAGTGTTATTAAGAGAAATGTCTCTCATATGGGATCTATCAGCTAGATATGCTCTTGTGTGAAATGTCAATCTGTTAAGCTTTGAGACTGTTGACTATGGTTGTTTTTAGACCATAGTGGACAGAGAGAATTGGGGGAGGGGCATAATTTCTTCCTGGAACCAGGCAGTAAAATTCATTGAGTAAGCCTTGGTACCACCACAGTGTGTGACCACTAGTCTTGACCTTTTTTCCTAATTTCCATTTCTCATTTTTATTAATTCTACCTCTTTAAAGGTTCATAAAAACCCAAACATTTTCTTTCATGATTCCGGTAGAACATACAATTTTAAACAACTTTCTAATTTACTTCTATTATCAAATTTTCTTCGTTTTCTTGTTATCCTTTGTTGAAAAACATGAAGGTAAGTTTAGGAGCGTGCACATGTCAGTAGCACTATATGGGAACATTTTTACAACAATGTTATACATTAGCAAGAGCACTAGATAGCAGCACTATTTCCTGTAGCATGTAGTGCTCCAGACATGTGCATGCTATCTATCTAGATTTCTATTCAACAAAGAATAACATGAGAATGAAGCTAATTTGATTATAGAAGTGGAAACTTTTTTTTAAATATATTTTCTAAATGAATCAAGAAAGAAAAAAATAGGGTTTCATGGCCATTTAAGGAATATAATTCAGTAGTGCTTATTTAGTAAAAGAAAACATTTTCAGTGTAGTAACAGAAGAGAGAGCTGATACGTTGAGAACTTATGCTGCATTCTGCCTCTTCTGAGCATGTGCAAGAAAATTATTTCCCCTTTTCTAGCATTCACTGAACAATAAACCAGCTTATATTGCTCTAGAAGATTTGACATCAAGCTATATATGCTTACCACCTGTAGAGACCTGTGACATGTGACAAGTAATGGACCCTGCACAAATTAAGTAAAAAAAAAGAAATACAAGGTAAAATAATTTTAAAATGATGCACTATTGTTAGAGCAGGAAGTGATAAGCAATATTGTGGCTGCGCTAACTAGCATGCATATTACAAATTGAGGTTGCAAAATTTATTCTAGGTCTAAAGTTATTCTAAGCCATTGAGTGCAAAGTGTAAGGGTTAAAAAAAAGTTGCTCCAAACACAACCATAAATACATTAAAATAAAATGATTACACATATATATGTTTAAAGCAAAATTGGAAGAGTTAGTTACCGCATCTGGCCAAATGAGACAAGCCCAGGTACCACGTCAAGGTCTCTCCCAAAACCTGGGTCCCTAAAACAGCCAATGCAAGCTCTCAATCAAACAAAATGAGAACAAGTCAAGGGTGCACAGGCTTATGTAATCACCCTAGACATATATAAAACACAGAAGGGGACTGCACTCTTAGACTGGACTGGGTACACATCCAATGACCCTGCCAACATGCACAGCCCTGGGTGCTCAATAGCACTCTCAGGCAGCTGCACTGTCCCGAGAGTTCCAGGCAGTAAACCCCAGACAGGTCTGGGTGCAAGGCCCATTGGGAAAATTACAAAACACACAGAGGAAGTCCAGAACTCAGTTATAAACACTCAGCTAAGATTAAAAGCAAGACTGGAAGAGTTAGTTACCGCATCTGGCCAAATGGGACAAGCCCAGGTACCATGTCAAGGTCTCTCCTAAAACCTGCATACTAGCATGCATATTACAAGTTGATAGTAAACGGGTGCAAAATTTGCACTCTGTCAGGGTATCTATTAGGGTTGCACCGATACCATTTTTTTAAGACCGAGTACAAGTACCGATACTTTTTTTCAAATACTCACCGATACCAATTACTGATACTTCTTTTTTTAATATCATGACAGTTTTCCAAGCACAATGCAGACTAATGAATTAAGATATCTTCTTTATAATTATGAACTGTAACTTAAAAGACATTTTGAAATAATAAAACAGTTTTATTTGTTGTCACAAAGTTCACAGAACATGTTTATAAATAAAAAATATTACAATCAAATATATTAATAATGACAACAATAAATAACAGCTGCAGCAGCTGTTACTGGAAACTTACAATTTAAAGGGGTGATTACTGGATGCTATTGGGTTGTATGGTGCCTATATAACATCAATCTGACATTTGTATTTAATACAAAGTAATATAATTTAATTCTGGAAAAAATATTTGGAAAGGAGTGTCCCAGTAATCCCCTTTGAGAAAAATGGGGCATTTGAATTCTTCTGACTCAACAGAAAATAGGACTGGTCTTCATATTTTTCCAGGGCTGCTTTTTATTCCCAGTCCTCAGAGTACAGTATGTTTTGAACATACTTGTTCAAGATGAGAACTAGCAGTATAACAGGCAATCTTGCTATTTGAATATTTTTTAAAAAATAGTGGCGTTCTTTTTAATGAACAGAAGCATCTCTGCATGTTCAGCTATAATTCTGTTTCTGCTATCAGTAAGCACGTTAAGCTGAACAGTCTTTCACTTTTCACACTACTGCATGGGGCAGAAAAATATTTTTGGGCCATTTTAGCCAGAGCTGGAAATCTCAGTTTATTAACTGCCCAGTACTTCAGGGGTTTGCCTGAACGAGGTGTATAGTAGCAGCTTTTGGAGCACTGCTCTGACGTACAATAATACAAATAACAGCAATTTGTATTGGCAGAACAGAAGTGAACAAGTTTTAGTTAAGTTTCCACTCCAGCTTAAATGAAATGGGAACATGCAGTTTGAAAAACGCCACAGGATGATGTATGGGTAGGAAGTGGAGGTATCGGTTTAAGTATCGGTGCATTTACACGAGTACAAGTACTCATGCAAATACTTGGTATCGGCACCGATACCGATACTAGTATCGGTATCGGTGCAACCCTAGTATCTATAGATGTCAGTGTACAAAATATATATATATATATATATATATATAATAAGATAAAATAAGTATAAAATCTCTCAAATAGTAAGTTTGAGCATGCTCATTTTATAACTGAATACATTCTATGTATTCCACATCTGAGATCAGACATGGGCCCCAAGTTATCAAAGTCTGGTGGACCTGATCCGACAGTGCGGATCAGGTCCGCCAGACTTTGCCGAATACGGCGAGCAATATGCTCGCCGTATTCAGCATTGCACCAGCAACTCACAAAAGCTGCTGGTGCAACGCCGCCCCCTGCAGACTTGCGGCCAATGGGCCGCCAGCAGGGGGGTGTCAATCAACCCGATCGTACTCGATCGGGTTGATTTCCGGCGATGTCTGTCCGCCTGCTCAGAGCAGGCGGACAGGTTATGGAGCAGCGGTCTTTGTGACCGCTGCTTTAAACTGCTGTTTCTGGCGAGTCTGATGACTCGCCAGAAACACGGGGGATCAAGCTCCATACGGAGCTTGATACATATGCCCCATGGAATGCTTCTCCTGATTAACATAGCATTTAAGAGTTCAAAAGAGAGCATCTGTCTCATTACCTAGATCACAGGAACCCCTGGGTTGATAGAGACATGATGTCTAAGATTTTTCTTTGAGAACTAATTTGGCTGGAGAAATGACTAAATATCACCTAGGTATTAATTTGTCCCTGTTGTGTTGAATCTACAAATTCTAGACGTTACGTCTAGATGAAGATTAGCTAAGCAGGGACACGTTTTACATTATAACTTGTAAATTCATTTTTTGAATCACAACTTATGTTTAGATCTCAAACATTAAATATATGCCTTAGACTGTATTAAATGTCTATGGATCTGTGGAAAGGCAATTCAGATTGTAAAGGATTAAATAACAATTGTAATAATCCCACTTTAAAATATGTAACATATTTATATATTTTTTTCTCTCCTCCAGACATCTAAAGGACACATTGGGATGCATATACTGAGTTAGTAAATAGCAATACAGTCAATTTAAAATGTCCAACTTTAATAACCTATTTCTTTATATTTTTCAGGCACCTAATAAGTACACATATAATTGGTATTTTAAATAATATCCTATATGTTTTGTACTCTCAAAGAGAGGTATACAGATATGAAATATTAATCTGTATGGGATAGTAATCCAATGTAGATATAATAATATGAAAATGACATATGTTTGCTGATCTCAAGGTATGTATGCCATATTAAGATGATTCTGGGGAAAGCAAATAATCGCCAATGTAATTGCTTAATGGTATGATCGCTAGAAACATGCTTGTATTTAGTATTGAAGTAATCAGAAAAATGACATTATATTCTCCCATCTATAATTAAAACTGTAAGTGATTAATGCAAAAAGTTATAGTATAGTATATTTTGCAAACTCTGTTGAGAACTTGGGGACAAATTGTGCTACCGCATGTTAGGTAACTCTATAGCCCATATGAGTGACCCAAACAACTACCTCCTGAGTCCTTTTTATTTTGCTCACCCAAGTTATTGAGGCCCCCAGAGTACAAGCCACATCTAGTCTCCTTAGCCCCAGTGCCTGCTAACAATGTGCTGCCACAGGGTCTTCTCCCTTTATATATGTAGGAGTTATGTCCCAATAAAGTGCTCCACTTCCTCAGATCTCCCAGACCCAGAATAAAAAGTTAGCACTTACCTTTAAAATCTGCCCGACAGCAGGGCAGCTCAGCAGATCTGAGAGGTCCTCTCCCTCACATTGCCCTGTGGAAAAAGGATAAAGCCTGTGTAATCTTGCTTAGGCTATTAGGATTAGGGCAGCATGACTGTATGGGAGGCGCAGTGAGAATTATGTTCCACAAGTTCCCATTGCTCTAAAGCCACCAATGCTCTACTGAAGAGACTGGTATGGACTACGGCTACACCCTAGAACAAAGCAGCACAATCTTGCACTACTTTAAAATAATAAACTCTTGATTGAAGAATCTTTTCTAACACCTCACTTTACCACTTCCTATCACTAACGTAGGCAAAGACAATGACTGGGGTGGGAGGGAAGGGAGGAGCTATTTAACAGCTTTGCTGTGGTGCTCTTTGCCGCCTCCTGCTGACCAGGAGGTGAATATCCCATTAGTAATTAAGATGATCTGTGGACTCATCGTGTCATAAAAAAAGAAAATCTTTAGCTGCCTGGAAATAGAACTTCAGAGCATGCACAACATATATATTATGCAAAAGACATTCCTTCTGAGAAGAAGGATTAGGACAGAAAGAAGAAACAAAAATTTCCTGATTGATATTTCAGTCCGAAACCACCTTAGGAAGAAATCCCAGCTTAGTAGGAAAAACCGCCTTATCTGCATGAAAAACAAGGTAAGGGGGATCACACTGCAGAACCACAAGCTCTGAAACTCTACGAGCAGAAGAAATAGCGAGAAGAAACAAAACCTTCCAAGATAATATCTTAATATCTACTGAATGCATAGGTTCAAACGGACATACATCCAAATCACTCCAGCCACCAGAAGAAATCTTTATTTAAAAGACCTTTATTTTCATTAGTTGGGTCCAAAAGTTTACAGGAACAACGTTTTGAACCTACAATAGGCTCTTAGTCATGTACACTGATTGCATGCAGGTTTGTACCTTTTATACCCTCACCTGAATAATAGGTAACATTATAGTGACATCTGCTGGTAACATATTGGTATTGCATCTTTCAACTTCAATATTAACCCTTAATGTACCAAACTCAAAAAGTTAAAAACATAGGTAAAGTAAAACCATGTGTAGGAGAAACAAGAAAACAGCGTATCCACGATTCACAGTAGAGTTTATTCAGGAGACACACCTACATATATAAAATTGCACTTACAAGATAATGATGATAAAATTGCCTGTAGCTCAAAATTAGCTTGATGGTTATATTCCTGAGCAGTCCATACAGAAGTTTCCTCTTTATGCCGACCAGCAGCTTCCAATTCGACCTCCCTGCTCAGGCTTAAATACAGCAACTTTTTTAAATACAAGAGTTTAAAACACAATATTCCTCATATCATGGGAATATTGAACACCCAACGCGTTTCCTCTGCTCACAGGCAGACTTTCTCAAGGGATGACTGATTCTATTCTCAGACCAAACTTAAACTTTCAAATTTTCCCGCACTCACTACCTGTTTGTGGGAGGGTAACTAGTATACCATATTACCCTTAATACATAGGCACTAGTACCACAAACAGTCACAGAGATGTGCATTCTATGTCTTCACCTATTCCCTAACATAAAGAAAAGAGAGAATCACCAGAATGTAAAATATTTTGAAATTATAAAACCTATTACGAAACCTATTAAAAATTCTTTTTAAAAATTCTAATTAAAAAACTAACTTAATCACACTTATAATATTTGACCCCCATTTCATATTGCACTTAATTCATACATTTATGCTTCATGAAAATATAAACTTAATAGTAAAAGATGGTAAAAATAATGGAACAATTGATATAGGATAAAAGAACCTTATAAAAGATTATACATACTTCCGTATATTTCTCTATTATTGTTCCTGTTTATGAACATTTGAGAAGTATTTATTTAATTCATGATGCCCTAATTCATAAATGCCTGCAAATCAATATCAATATTCAGGCCTTTTGGTTCCAGGCAATCCAGGCGATGTATCCATTTTGTCTCACATTTCCTAAGTAATAGTAACCTTCTATTTGGACATGGTCCTGGTTTTATCTGCTCTAATACTCTTATAGACAAGTCTTTGTGATTACTATTATGCACATTATTAAAGTGACTGGATACACTATGCTTATCAAATCCAGCCTTTATATTTTCAATATGTTCGTACCATCTTCTTTTTATGGTTCTTTTCGTACGCCCTACATATATTTTCCCACATTTACATAGGAGTTGATAAACCACATACGTGGATTGGCATGTCGTTCTACAATTAATGTTGAACTTTTTACTATTATCATAGTTGTTAACCTCTGTTCCTTTAATAATATTGTCACACATACTGCAATTTTTTCTGCCACATCTATATGTGCCTGCTTTCAATTGTAACCAATTAGATAGAGTTGTGGGCCCATTTGTATTTATATTCCTTCCTTTTATATTTTTCAATTTTGAAGGAGCTATCAGGCTTTTTAGATTTCTATTCTTTTTGAATATTACTTGTGGATTGTTCCCTATATGATTTCTTAGGATAGGGTCACCTGTTAGTATTCCCCAATGCTTTTTTAGTATATTCTTAGCCATTTTTGATCCTTCGTTATATGTTGTAATAAACTTCACTTGTGTATTAATATCTTCTTTCTGTTTATGAACTGAGCTTATGGCACCCTGTTCCCTTGGAATTACTAAACATTTTTAAATAGTGATGAATTTGGATTTATTTATAATTGCCGCCCAAAGATCCCAACCTTCTACCATATACCAAAAATCCACAAAGATCGAAATAGGCCCCCAGGGAGGCCTATAATATCTGGAATAGACTCTATAAGTAGTAATTTGTCAGTATATATAGACTGGTATTTACAGCCAATAGTCAAAACGATCAAATCATATATCAAAGATACATCTGATATAATTCAGAAATTAGAGGGAATGGAATGGAGGTCCGATTACATATGGATATCATGTGATGTTTCTGCCCTCTACACAAACATCCCACATGATTTAGGGATATCAGCCTTTAGACACATGTGTGAGGGTTGGAACATCCCTGATATCCATATGGAATTTTTAACAGAGGCCATGAGATTTGTATTACAGTACAACTATTTCCAATTTGAGGGAAATTTCTATAAACAAATTCGGGGTACGGCCATGGGTACTACCATGGCCCCCTCATATGCAAATATATATATGGCACACTATGAACACCTATATATCTGGAACAATAATCCCTTTAAAAAGAACATTTACCGTTTCTATAGATATATAGATGATATAATCATGATATGGCAAGGAACCAGTGAGGAATCAATAGAGTTCTTAAAATTCATGAATAATAACCAATGTAATCTGAATTTTACAAATAATAGTAACAAAGAATCTATTGATTTTTTAGATGTCACTTTTTTTATTAAAGATAACAAAGTAGCGACAAAGAATTTCAGGAAACTGACAGATAGAAATGGCTTCCTAAACGCCAAAAGCGGGCATCTCAAAAGCTGGAAGGATAACATTCCATATGGACAGTTTAGACGTATAAGACGTAACTGTACATATGATGAGGACTATTTAAAAGAAGCCAAAATTTTAGAGGATAAACTAATCCAAAAAGGTTACAACAAATAACTGGTAGAAAGAGGAAAAGAAAAATGTTTAGTAATTCCAAGGGAACAGGGTGCCATAAGCTCAGTTCATAAACAGAAAGAAGATATTAATACACAAGTGAAGTTTATTACAACCTTTTAACGAAGGATCAAAAATGGCTAAGAATATACTAAAAAAGCATTGGGGAATACTAACAGGTGACCCTATCCTAAGAAATCATATAGGGAACAATCCACAAGTAATATTCAAAAAGAATAGAAATCTAAAAAGCCTGATAGCTCCTTCAAAATTGAAAAATATAAAAGGAAGGAATATAAATACAAATGGGCCCACAACTCTATCTAATTGGTTACAATTGAAAGCAGGCACATATAGATGTGGCAGAAAAAATTGCAGTATGTGTGACAATATTATTAAAGGAACAGAGGTTAACAACTATGATAATAGTAAAAAGTTCAACATTAATTGTAGAACGACATGCCAATCCACGTATGTGGTTTATCAACTCCTATGTAAATGTGGGAAAATATATGTAGGGCGTACGAAAAGAACCATAAAAAGAAGATGGTACGAACATATTGAAAATATAAAGGCTGGATTTGATAAGCATAGTGTATCCAGTCACTTTAATAATGTGCATAATAGTAATCACAAAGACTTGTCTATAAGAGTATTAGAGCAGATAAAACCAGGACCATGTCCAAATAGAAGGTTACTATTACTTAGGAAATGTGAGACAAAATGGATACATCGCCTGGATTGCCTGGAACCAAAAGGCCTGAATATTGATATTGATTTGCAGGCATTTATGAATTAGGGCATCATGAATTAAATAAATACTTCTCAAATGTTCATAAACAGGAACAATAATAGAGAAATATACGGAAGTATGTATAATCTTTTATAAGGTTCTTTTATCCTATATCAATTGTTCCATTATTTTTACCATCTTTTACTATTAAGTTTATATTTTCATGAAGCATAAATGTATGAATTAAGTGCAATATGAAATGGGGGTCAAATATTATAAGTGTGATTAAGTTAGTTTTTTAATTAGAATTTTTAAAAATAATTTTTAATAGGTTTCGTAATAGGTTTTATAATTTCAAAATATTTTACATTCTGGTGATTCTCTCTTTTCTTTATGTTAGGGAATAGGTGAAGACATAGAATGCACATCTCTGTGACTGTTTGTGGTACTAGTGCCTATGTATTAAGGGTAATATGGTATACTAGTTACCCTCCCACAAACAGGTAGTGAGTGCGGGAAAATTTGAAAGTTTAAGTTTGGTCTAAGAATAGAATCAGTCATACAATACATGTCCCTTGAGAAAGTCTGCCTGTGAGCAGAGGAAATGCGTTGGGTGTTCAATATTCCCATGATATGAGGAATATTGTGTTTTAAACTTTTGTATTTAAAAAAGTTGCTGTATTTAAGCCTGAGCAGGGAGGTCGAATTGGAAGCTGCTGGTCGGCATAAAGAGGAAACTTCTGTATGGACTGCTCAGGAATATAACCATCAAGCTAATTTTGAGCTACAGGCAATTTTATCATCATTATCTTGTAAGTGCAATTTTATATATGTAGGTGTGTCTCCTGAATAAACTCTACTGTGAATCGTGGATGCGCTGTTTTCTTGTTTCTCCTACACATAGTTTTTGCCTCTACGGGACGCACACAGTGGAAGCCACGTGATACACCAGCTGCACCTGATCAGATTCAAGCAAGATCTGTGGAGTTTCTGTAAGGAGACACCCGCTCCTTCCTTGTACTCGCTGTGGACATCGGCAAAACAGCTTCAACCTGAACTGAACCAAGTGCGGTCTGTAACCAATTTTTTGTATCTTGTTTGCCTTGGGAACCACTGCCAAAAAACTATAAAAGAACAATTGTGGTACAAATACGGAGCGGTAAAGGACTAATTGTAACTTTGTTTGTGGCTACACGCTTATATTAAGAGACGTGTTTATGACATTTTAACAGCAATTTTTATTTCTATGTTTGGTTATATTCTTTACTAATTTCTATTAATTTCTGATGATAATTGCTGTGTATAATATTTTCTCTTGGTATTCGCATTTATACTAACCCTATTGCAAATCAATACTTGAAAATATTTTAAATTACTCTATCTGGATAATACCCAGGGTCACTATAGACGTGTGCCTCCAATTGCAAACAGTAGCGCTGTTAGTATTTTCTCAAATTTTGTTTCCTCACATTCCTGTGGTTGTACAGCTGCACTATGAGCTTGGAGACACACGCTGAGGCCAGTCAAGGAACACCGGTTGATACATGCAATGAAATGCAGATAGCAATTGATAAAGATTCAGATAGTCAAATAAGCAATAGGGAAACCTCCTACGATGATATAGATAAGAACGAAACATCCCAAACTGAAACATTAAATTATAGAGTAAGGTCACATGACCTATTAGGAGAAATAGAGACTACCAAACATAGTATAGAAGACGTTACATCACTATTGAGAACTCTGGAAAAATTGCTGATTAGTGACGTAAAAGAGTGGCAGGACCTAACCCTTTTGGATAACTACGTACTTCATAATATTATTCCAAGAGGGTTGAGAATATTTAAGTATCCTGCCTTCAATCTTGATGATGTTGAATTCTCCTCAGAGTGGGATAGTATTTTACATGAGTGCTCCATGAATTTAATCAAGCTTTTGATTAAATATAGGGAAATGAGAGTAAAAAACTTAAAAACTGAAATTGATAAATTAGAGAATAAGATTACACCACAGTTAAATGAAGAAAAAGTTCGTACATTACATAAGAACATAATAGCTAGAACAAATGCATTTAATTTGGAAATAAGGGGCAAAAAAGCACAAAAACTAAAGACAGACATAGAGGACTATAAGAAAGAGGATTTATTTCCCCTAAAAAATAAAAAGAAAGGAGGGAACAAAATTAGAAGCATAACAGAACCAAATAAGATCGTAGCCAAAAATGATTCAGTAGAAAAATTGTCTTTAGAACAAAATAGAAAAGCAGATAATAAAATACCAGTAAATAAGGAGAATACGTGGGAATTAGTGGGTAATAAAAATAAACATATGTATAAACCTAATGGCAGTAATGTATATAATGATCATCCTAAAAAAGAGAACCATAATAGGAGTAATGTAAATAGTGGCATGTATGATAAGGAAAGACAAAATAGATTTGAAGTGTTCAGAAACAATGATGAATTAGAAATCAATAGATGGACTACAGAAGGTGCAAAACCAAAAGGCGATACACCAAGGGATTACTATCCCACACACCAAAACAGAGGTCCCCGTCTACCATCATCATCATCATCTTTTTTAGCCAGGGAGAGACAGAATTGGGCCCCCCCCCCTAGAACCCCAATGGTACAATCAGGGGAATTGGAGACAGTTTGGTTATATTCTTTACTAATTTCTATTAATTTCTGATGATAATTGCTGTGTATAATATTTTCTCTTGGTATTCGCATTTATACTAACCCTATTGCAAATCAATACTTGAAAATATTTTAAATTACTCTATCTGGATAATACCCAGGGTCACTATAGACGTGTGCCTCCAATTGCAAACAGTAGCGCTGTTAGTATTTTCTCAAATTTTATAGTAAAACCATTATATATAAAAAAAAAATTAAATAACCAGAACACAACAGATATATGTCATTTTACAAAAATAGATTCCAATCAAAATCTTTATTAAGACCCTTAGGTATCATAGTGTCCAATTTATTTATCCAATACATCTCCCCTATTTTTAAAAGGTGTTCCCTGTCACCTCCTCTCCTGGGGACCACCACTTGTCCGATAACCTGAAACCGAAGCTGGCTGATGTTATGTCCCCTGGAGAGGAAGGGAGAGGAAACAGGCACTTCTTTATTTTTGCGTCTAATGTTTGACTTGTGTTCTGTAAGTATCTCTGGCCTCTCTACAGGTCTCGCTAATGTAAATAAAACCACATGGACATTTGATTAGATAGATAAAAAAATGTTGATCTACAAGTAAGATACTCTCTAATCTTAAATTTGTTGCCATTGGTCGGATGGAAAAAAAATTCCCCTCTAATCATTGATCCACAGTGGCTACAATTCAGGCATGGGTAACAACCAATTTTGGTACTCCCTCTGGTTTTTTGTATAGTTTTCTTATTACTTCCAATATCTGAATGGACCAATTGGTCCTCTCACTTCCTCTCCAGGGGACATAACATCTGCCAGCTTCGGTTTCAGGTTATCAAACAAGTAGCAGTCCCCAGGAGAGGAGGTGACAGGGAACACCTTCTAAAAATAAGGGTATTGGATAAATAAATTGGACACTATGATACCTAAGGGTCTTAATAAAGATTTTGATTGGAATCTATTTTTGTAAAATGAAAAATCTGTTTTGTTATATTCTGGTTATTTTTTTTATTTTTTTTAAATGTTTGTATATAATGGTTTTACTTTACCTATGTTTTTCACTTTTTGAGTTTGGTACATTAAGGGTTAATATTGAAGTTGAAAGATGCAATATCAATATGTTACCAGCAGATGTTACTATAATGTTACCTAGAACTCTGTATTATTCAGGTGAGGGTATAAAAGGTACAAAAATGCATGCAATCAGTGTACATGACTAAGAGCCTATTGTAGGTTCGAAAAGTTGTTCCCGTAAACTTTTGGACCCAACTAATGAAAATAAAGTTCTTTTAAATAAAGATGTCTACTGGTGGCTGGAGTGCTTTGGATGTATGACTATTTGGATTGACAAAATTTGGCAAATCTTACTCCGTGCCCCCCTTCCCTTTTGATTTTCAGTAGGTTCAAACAGAGCCTGCTGCAGTACCATAAGAACAAGATTAAGACTCCAAGGTGGAGCAATATATTTAAACACAGGCCTGATTCTGAGCAGAACCTGAACAAAGTCTGCCAGACATTGAAAGCTGAAAGCTGATCCTTCAGAGTACTAACTGACAATCCCTTCTCCAGTTCCTCCTGAAGAAAAGACAAAATGTGGGGAACCCTCACCTGACTCCAAGAAAAAAAAAAAAACTAGATTTGCAACAATAAAGGAATTTATGCCACACCTTATGGTAAACCTTGCGAGTTACTGGCTTATGAACCTGAAGCATGGTATCAATACCCTTATCTGAAAAACCACATCTAGACAAGACTAGACATTCAATCTCAACGCAGTCAGCTTCAAAGATTCTAGGCTTGCATGAAGGAAAGGACCCTGAAGAAGATAGTCCTTCCTCACTGGGAACTTCCACGGAAGAGAAGACGACATCCCTACCAGATCCGCAAACCAAATTCTGGGAGGTCACGCCAGTGCAATTATAATTACTGATGGCCTGCTCCTGTTTGATCTGGGCTATTACCCAAGGAAGAAAGGGCAAACAAAGGAAACAGATAAATTAGACTGAAGTCCCAAGGAACCGCGAGAGCATCGACCAGAACTGCTTGTGGATCTCTTGCTCTTGATCCATATATTGGAAGTTTGGCGTTTAGACGGGACACCATCAGATCTACTTCGGAACCCCTCACCTGTGAGTTATCAGTGAGAATACTAACGGATAAAGGGCCCACTCCCCTGGATGAAAAGTCTGCCTGCTCAAATAATCCGCTTCCCAGTTGTCCACTCCTAGGATGTGAATGGCAGATAAGTGGCAATTGTGAGACTTTGCCAACTGAAGAATGCGAGTCACCTCCTTCATAGCTAAGGGACTCAGATTACCCCCTGGTGATTGATATACGCCACTGAGGTAATGTTGTCTGATTAGAATCTGATAAACTGGACTAAACTCAGTTCTGGCCAAGCCATCAGAGCAAGAAAATGGCTCTTAACTCCAGAATATTTATAGGGAGGACGGATTCCCCCTGAGATCAAAGTCCCTGAGTCTTTAAGAAACCCCAAACTGCTCCCCATCCTGAAAGACTGGCATCCATGGTCACAATCTCCCTGGACGGTCTCAGAAAACATGTGCCTTGAGACAGATGATCCTGGGAGATCTACCAGGACAGAGAGTCCAAGTGGTCTCTGTTCCATTGTCTGAGCATACACAACTGTAGAGGTCTCAGATGGAAACGAGAAAAAGGAATAATATCCATGGTAGCCACCATTAGAACAATTACCTCAATACACAGAGACACCGAAGGACAGATAGAGGACTGAATAGAAAGACAAGTAGCCTGAAGCTTGGATCTTCTGACCTCTGTCAAGAAGATTCTCATGGAAATTGAGTCTATGAACATCCTCAAAAAACATATCCTGGTATCTGGAATCAGGGAACTAATTTCTAGATTCACGTTCCACCCGTGAAAACGAAGAATTGACAACAGAAAATCCATATGAGATTTTGCTAAATGAAAAGATGGCATCTGAACCAAAATATCATCCAAATATGGAGCCACTGCATTTCCCCAAGATCTGACCATTGCCAGAAGAGCTCCTAGAACCTTTGTAAAGATTCAAGGAGCCGTAGCAAGACCAAAAGCAAGAGCTACAAACTGAAAATGTTTGTCCAGAAAGGCAAACCACAGGAATTGAAAATGGTCCCTGTGAATAGGAATATGAAGGTAAGCAATCCTTCAGGTCGATGATAGTCATGAACTGACCCTCCTGAACCAAAGGAAGAATAGAATGGATAGTCTCCATTTTGAAGGATGGAACCCTGAGAAATTTGTTGAGACACTTGGTGTCTAGAATTGGTCAAAAAGTTCCCTCTTTCTTGGGAACCACAAATAGGTTTGAATAAAAACCTTGACCTTGTTCCGCCAGAGGAACTGGAACAATCACTCCTAAGGAAGCGCCGTCCCTTACACAGTTTAAGAAAGCCTACCTCTTTAAAAGATTTGTAGACCATCTTGATAGGAGAAATCTGCCTCTTGGAGGACAAGATTTGAATCCTATTCTTTACCCCTGGGAAACCACTTCTATTGCCCAAGGGTCTGGGACATCGTTGATCCAAGCCTGCTGAAAAAAGGAAATCAGCTGAAGGCTTCTTGGATTGCCTGCCCTTGTTCCAAGACTGGTTAGATCTCCAAGAAAGCTTAGTATGCTCCGGCTTAGAAGAGGAGGATTTCTGTCCTTTGAAGTTACGAAAGGAACGAAAATGAGAAGATTGGAAGATTAGATCTACCATTCTTGTGGAAGAAACACTCAATTTCCACCAGTAACTGTAGAAATAATATCTGCCAGACCAGGCCCAAACAAAGACTTCCCTTTGAAATGAAGAGACAGAAGTTTAGACTTGGAAGTAACATCAGCAGACCAAGTCTTTAGCCAAAGAGCTCTGTGAGATAGGACAGCAAAGCTAGAAATCTTAGCTTCTAAACAAACCACCTGCATGCTGGCGTCACAGATAAAGGTATTAGCCAGCTTCAAGGCCTTGATCCTATACTGAATGTCCTCTATAGTAGTCTCTTCTGAAATCAAATTAGAAAAAAGAACCGCACCAATAAGAGGCCGCCCCAGCAACAGTTTCAATGCACACGTTGCCATTGAAGCCCCTGGTGAAAAAAAATCTTTCTTAAATAACCTTCCAGTTTTCTATCCATGGGGTCTTTAAAAGAGGAACTATCCTCAAGAGGAATAGTGGTTCTCTTGGCTAGAGTGGATATAGCACCATCCACCTTGGGAACAGTGTGCCATAGGTCTCGCACAAGATCAACAACAGGAAACATCCTTTTAAAAATAGAGGATGGAGAAAAAAAAACACCCAGCTTCCCCCATTCCTGAGATATGTCAGACATACGATCTGGAACAGGAAAAACTTTCACAGATATAGGCTTAACATCAAAAACTCTATTAAGCTTACTAGACCTCTTGGGAGCCTTCCGAAACAGTAGACATGGGGGTCAATTTATCAAGCTCCATATGGAGCTTGATGCCCCGTGTTTCCGGCGAGCCTTCATGCTCGCCGGAAACAGAAGTTATGAAGCAGCGGTCTAAAGACCACTGCTCCATAACCTGCCTGCCTGCTCTGAGGCGACGGACAGAAATCAACCCAATTGAATACAATCAGGTTCATCGATACCCCCTGCTAGCAGCCAATTGACCCCGAATCTGCAGGTGACGGCATTGCACCAGCAGGTTCACAAGAACTGCTGGTGCAATGATAAATGCCGACAGCGTATGTTGTCAGCATTTGTCGATGTGCAGCAGACATGATCTTGGACTATGTCCACTCGCACTTACATAAATTGACCCTTCAGAATCTTCCAAAGTAGCCAAAACCTCCTTTAACAGCAAACAAAGGTGTTCAAGCTTTAATCTAAAATTCACCTCCTCTGAACCTACTGTACTAGCCTCCACAGATTCTGAATCAGATATCTCATCCTCTGAAGACAGAGGAGTGAACTCCCTCAGATAAATGGGAAAGACTGATAAGTGCAGCCTTAGCGGTATCATAACTACTAGATTGAATAAGGTTCTTAGATTTTCTCTTTCTCTTCCCAGAAGAAGGAAAAGCATTCAGAGCTGCAGAAACTGCCAAAGTTATTTGAGCAGCAAAATCCCCTGGTAAGAATACACCAGAAGCAGACTGAGAGGGGCCGCAGGGCACTGCTTGTGTAACTGTAACAGACTGAGATGTCTGAGCAGAAATATCAGGCATACTATAGGCAACATTGTCCTGAGAGACAGATGGCTTTGAAAGGGTATTCTTAGAAAGCAACGTCTTATTTAGGCATATGGAACAAAATTGCACAAGGGTATCACCTGAGCATCCTCACAATAAATGCATTTAGAAAAAGATTAATTATTTTCAGAATCCATAATCCCCCTCTATAGTAAGAGTCCCTAGCAGAAAAAAATACAAAAAAAAATAACAGCAGTTTAAAACTTAACAAAAACTGCCAATAAAGGACGAATCTAACAAAATGCCCAGAAAAAAAGTATTTGAAAACATTTAAAGATGGGATACGAAGAGAGAAGCGCCCTACCAGGAACGAACAACAACTCATCAGCTAGTTCTATGGTGATTTACCACACGGAAGCAGCCTCTTTTAGACCAGTGTGCTATTCACAGAGGAAAACTTTCCTTAAGTATATCAGTCTGATCCCGCTAAGTAAGTCCTGCCCCGAAATACCAGTCAATACTCCTCTGAACAAGGAACATGACAACCCCAGATGATCGTTTCGGCCTCCTATGGGCCTCATCAGTGAGGTGCAGCCACATTCCTCTAAGCACACTGGACAAGGAGTCCACGTCTGGTTTCCCCCATCACCCAAAGGGAGATTTCCCCAGGGTCATATTCATTTGCATACAAAGAGAGAAGCGCTCTACCAGGGAGGAACAGCAGCTCATCAGCTAGTTCTATGGCGATTTACCACCCAGAAGCAGCCTCTTTTAGACCAGTGGGCTTTTCACAGAGGAAAACTTTCCTGAAGTATATCAGTCTGATCCCGCCAAGTAAGGTCAGTCCAGCCCCGAAATACCAGGCAATTCTTCTCTGAACAAGGAACATGACAACCCCAGATGATCGTTTCGGCCTCCTATGGGCCTCATCAGTGAGGTGCAGCCACATTCCTCTAAGCACACTGGACAAGGAGTCCACGTCTGGTTTCCCCCATCACCCAAAGGGAGACTTCCCCAGGGTCATATTCATTTGCATACAAAGAGAGAAGCGCTCTACCAGGGAGGAACAGCAGCTCATCGGCTAGTTCTATGGCGATTTACCACCCAGAAGCAGCCTCTTTTAGACCAGTGGGCTTTTCACAGAGGAAAACTTTCCTGAAGTATATCAGTCTGATCCCGCCAAGTAAGGTCAGTCCAGCCCCGAAATACCAGGCAATTCTGCTCTGAACAAGGAACATGACAACACCAGATGATCGTTTTGGCCTCCTATGGGCCTAGTCACTGATGTGCAGCCACATTCCTCTAAGCACACTGGGCAAGGAGTCCATGTCTGGTTTTCCCCAACACGCATAGGGAGACTTCCCCAGGGACTATACTTATAACCAGGGCCTTGCTAGGGAACCACCTACCCCACCTTAGTCAAGGAGCACACAATCCGATCCTTAACGATTCTCCCAGACAAACTCCAGTCTGGAAACTCCGAACTCTGACCCGACCAAACACTAACTGCGCCACAACTAAAGAAAAGCGTGCAAGTGTGGTCACATGATCGCACATACACACACAGTGCGACATGGAGCCAGCAAAAGCGGTCACGTCATTGCACTACACACACAGTGCCATACGGAGCCGGGAAAAAAGCAAAAAGTGGGCAAAAACAGCGCAACTGCCGCATACGTGCTCCTTTAAAAAAAGCCCTCAAATCTGACAGACATTTAAAAATAAACAAGCAAAAATGACTCTGCTTTAAATATACTAACCCCAGGAAAAAAAAACACAGAGCCATCTCCCATACACAGTTACACATTTCCCAGCCCCTGCTGCTCAGGATATATCCCCAAATAAAAGATATATAAATCCTAAATTATCCACCCTAAGTGCAAGATCCTTCCAACCTGGAAAGGACAGGCACTTACCTGTGAATCTGCTGCAAAACCAGTACATCAACAGGTATGCCAGACTCAGCAGACCTCTAACAGATGACCTGTAAAAAAGAAAAGCAGAGTAACCAACCCTGGTTTTCAATAAAGGGGTAGCACAAATGATGGAAGGTAAGCAAAGACTACCTCACCGTCTTCCAACTGCTAAGAGACACCATTACTCTTACTAAAGAGGATTACATGGAGACAGCATAACCCCAATCCTTGCCTGCAGGGAAACTACCCATTAAAGGATTAAATATCTTCAGACACCAACTTCGCACATCCTCCAGATGACAAAGGCAAATAAATGACTGTGGGTGTGATATTTATCAGCTTTGCTGGGGTGTTCTTTGCTGCCTCCTGGTGGCCAGGAGTAGAATTCCCACTAGTAATTTAATGGATTTGTGGACTCTGCATGCCATTGGAAAGAAAGTAAGTTTTTTTTTTTAAAAGACCGCTTCACTGAGGTCAATGGCGAGAATAATTAACTTGATCACAATATCCAAAAGTCCTGAAGTTAGTGCCCACGTTAAAGTTTACTTTCAGCGCAGTTTGTGTCAGAGAAAAAAAAAAGTTACTGCACCACTTGTAATCTTGTCTTTCCTTTTCTTGTCTGCTGTGTCACACTTCCTCCGTGATGGTGTGTGTCTGTCTCTATCTGTCCATCTGTCAGAGTATGTGTCTAATGTTTGCTCAATCATTACACATTTAAAATGTCAACAGCAAAATATGGATTGAGCTTTTTTTTGGCCTTATTGTCAATTTTCCATGTCTTCTTAACTCTAACTATGACAAATAATGCTTGGGTTCCACCCCTGTGTTTTTAAACTGAAGGAATAAATATAAATAAATTTTTTTCTCAAATTAAGAGGCTATAATTAATCAAGTTGTAGTATAACGTGACAAATTAATATCTAAAAAAAGCTGGGGATTTTCAAAGTCCTTTACATGGGATAAATATTACAACAGCAGTAATCCCTAAAGAGTTTGCAAAGGCAGCTGAACTGTGCAAAACAATTGAAACTAAAAATAACTTCATTAGTCGCTTTCATCTCAAGAGATACACTTGGGTATAGTAACTCCAGACTCAAAATAGAAATAGTGTATTTGTGTTTCTCTGTTTCACTTGTTATTAATAATTCTATATTTATTTAGCAATCGTCACATTATATATCCTCTTCCAACATAATAATAAGAGGTCTCTCCTCTGTTTATCGATCATTATTAATACTACTTTATGTATCTATAACTTTCTCTACCACCTGATTTGAGGCTCCTGTACTGGAATAATAAAATGACATGACTTGTTAAATAGTTTTTTGTTTTTTTATCCCTGTGTAGGAGTAAATTAGTAGCAGCACACACACATAGCTGCCAATCACAAACTATGTTCTGGATAGGGCACTTGCTGCCTTAATCTCCTCCTATGAAATCAATAGACCAGGGGTCATCCATTGTGGTCCTCCAAAGGTTTTGGAACTAAATTTCCCATGATGCTATTTAGCTGGCTGAGCACCATGGGAAATTTATTTCCAAAACCTCTGAAGGGTCACAATTAATGACCCTTGCATTAGACAATCGAATGTAGACTAAGGTTTAAGGCGAGTAGGTAGAGAGCGGGAATTTCCTTTTTTAAACTTTCTTTTGCCTCTTCCTCTCTTCCTTTTCTGTTGACCCACCTTCCCTTAATCACTCCGGTACCCTGGAACAATGCTCCCTATTGGATCAGGATTATCCAGCATTACCATTTTCCGACATTTATCATTGGTGCATCTTCACTCTTTACTCCACAGTTTATATTTTTGCATTTTGTCTCTAAATTTGTTTTGGCAAATAGGGACTTCTATTTTCTTTATGTCCCTCATTTGCACTCTAAGTTTTGGATATACAATGTGGACTTTCTACCCATAAGTGTCATTTCAGTTGCACTTTACTGTTTTTTTCACATTCTCTTGGTTAAAGGGACAGTCTACACCAGAATTGTTATTGTTTACAAAGATAGATAACGCCTTTACTACCCATTCCTCAGCTTTGCACAACCAACACTGTTATAATAATATACTTTATAACATTTAAACCTCTAAATGTCTGCCTGTTTCTAAGCCACTACAGACAGCCTCTTATCACATGCTTTTTTATTAGTTTTTCACAACAGGAGACTCCTAATCCATGTGTGCCATATAGATAGCATTGTGCTCACTCCATGGAGTTGTGCATGACACTGCATTAATTGGCTAAAATGCAAGTCAATAGATAATAAATAAAAGGTCATGTGATAAGGGGGCTGTCAAAAAAGGCTTAGATACAAGGTAATCACAGAGGTTAAAAAGTATTTTAATATAACCATGTTGGTTATGCAAAACTGGGGAATGGGAAAAAAAGGGATAATCTATCTTTTTAAACAACAATTTTGGAGTTAACTGTCCCTTTAATGTTGTAATTTTCAATAAAAAAAATATTATTAGCAAACATAAATAAATAAAGTTTCTTCATTAGTCTCTGTCATCTCAAGAGATGCACTTTTGGTTTAGTAACTCGAGACTCAAAATAGAAACAATGTCTTGTTTGTGTTTCTGCTTTTCCTCTAATGATTCTCTATTTATTTAGCACTATATCCTCCTACAACTTCACTAAAAGAGGTCTCTCCTCTGCTTACTCATATGCCTTAAAGGGACACTTAAGTCAAAATAAAAATTTTCATAATTCAGATCGAGCAGCAATTTTAAACAACTTTCCAATTTACTTCCATTAACAAAATGTGCACAGTCTTTTTATATTTACACTTTTTAAGTCCCCAGCTCTTACTGAGCATGTGCAAAACTTCACAGTATATATGTATATGCATTTGTGATTGGCTGATGGCTGTGACATGATACAGGAAGAGTGGAAATAGACATAACTGACATTACTCAGAAAAAAAAAATCTACTACTTGATTATGCAAATCTAATGTATTTCCTGGTTATTTAATACTACTTTGTGTTTGTCTACATGTCTCTACCTTTTAATTAAAGGGTCCTGCACTGGCATAATAAAATGCTCTTAATTGTTAAATTGTTTTTTTTTTTTTGTATTTTATCCCTGTGGTGGAGTCAAATGGAAACAATATACTCACACCTGCCCAATAACCAACTATGTTCTGCTCAGAACTAGCTTAGCAGCACCCTGTAATAAGAATATTAAAGGGACACGAAACTCATTTTTTCTTTCATGATTCAAATAGAACATGGTATTTTAAACGGCTTTCTAATTGAATATTATCTAATTTGCTTAAGTTTTCTTGGTATCCTAGGTTGAAAATAATATCTAGGTAGGTTCAGGAGGAGCAATGCATTACTGGGAGCTAGCTGGTGATTGGTGACTGCACATGTATGTCTCTTGTCATTGGCTCACCAAATGTGTTTAGCTAGCTCAGCTCAAAGTAGCGCATTGCTGCTCCTTCAAAAATGGATATTAAGAGAACAAAGCAAATTTAAGAAATAGAAGTAAATTGGAAAGTTGTTTAAAATTGTATGTTCTATCTGAATCCTGAAAAAAAATCTTGGTGTTTCATATCCCTTTAAAAGGGACATTAAACACTTTGAGATGGTAATATAAATTGATAAATCTTATATATAAAAAAACTTTTGCAATATACTTTCATTGTTTATTTTTCCCCTTTCCTGTAATTCCATTCTGAAATTGTGAGCACTGTTAAATCCAGCACAACCATTGGCTGCACACTCTAGTGACCTATTTATAACTGTCCCTAATTAGCCACAGCAGAGAAGGTAACACAAGTTACAACATGGCAGCTCCCATTGTTTTAAAGACACTAAGGGGTAGATTCATCAAGCAGCGGATGCTGCATTCTACACCTGTAGTTTTAGGATTCCCTAAAACTAAAGTTAAGAAGCAGCGGTCTTAAGACGATCGGGATGATCGACAACCCCTGCTAGCGGCCGCAAATGTGCAGGGGGTGGCACTGCACAAGCATTTCACAAGAAATGCTTGTGCAATGATAAATGGTGACAGTATATGCTGTCGGCATTTATCGATGTGCGGCGGACATGATCCGCTACAGCCTCTATTTAAACAGCTAATGAAACTTTTAAAAATACATCTTTATATTAATCTCAGACTAATCTTTTCTTTGAATGCATCATTCTATCTAGCATTTATTTAGTGTTTAATGTCCCTTTAATTATGTTTTTAACCCTATTTAAGGGGGAGGAATTTTAGCATTGTATTATTGCGCTAACATATGGACACATGGCGTACAGCTCTCATACTCCTGCCATGATGGAAATGTTTCGGTTTACAATCTCATTTCTACCTTTGGCTGTGTTGCTACTCTCTATATAGAAGGGTCTTACCTTTTAAAATATGGGCCACATTGAATATTTTCTGTGACTTCTAAAGATGTAAGCAAATGAAAAATCTATATTTTTGTATACACAACATTTTAAATTAGTTATGTTTCATCAAGATATATGCAAACAAACAAACCTAGTAAAATATATTAAATCATTCCAAACATAAGAGGTGTGGGCTACATGGAGGGATTATGTAGGTGACACTGAGTAATACATAAAATGAGAAAGTAATAGTATTGTATCCAATAAAACATCACAAACTACTTCAATACAGAACTTGGATGATTCCAATTTGAGAGTTCCCTCCAGCTGACCATTTTTTTTAGTTTCTCAAACCCCTCCAGAAATAAATAAACCCAAAACAGGAAGGAGAAATTCAACCATCTGATTACTTGACCCCACCTTGGACTGCCAAAAATCTTCCCCAATATGAGATATAAAATGTTTATGTAAGTGACTTTAGGTAAATAATAAATATCATCTTTTCATTGAAGATGCTGGGGGTTGTTATCAAACTGGTAATTTATATATTTTACAGTAGCTAATAAAGTTAAATGATATAGAAAACATCACTGCAAATTTAGTAGGAAGCTTTTCTAAAGGATGTTACTCCTGACAACTGTCACCAAATGATTAATTGCATGTAGAGTTTCAGGTGACAATATGTGTTAGAGCTTTGAGGGGACTTATTAGAAAAACATTCACTACATTTACTACACATCTGATACATACTGCACACACATTCATCTACAAATGAATCATGCACAGAAGATGGGTAGGAACAGCTTAGTAAGAAACACACAAAACAAAAAATTCAGGACACTAATAGTAATATAATATTTTGGCAGGAGTCTGCATAATCCTCTCATTATGGAAAATATCTGATCAAAACCTTCTGTTACTTTGTAAAGTATAATGGCTATAATTGTAATAGAGTATATATATAAATCTTTATTTATAGTCATATGAGAGCTTAGAGAGGTGGAATGATATATAATGCAAACAAATTATATACCAGACTGAGATAAAATACACTCAAATATACTGTATATGTTCTATCTTATACTATTAGACCATACATCAAGGTACTGGTACTGCTGTTCCTGAATCAAAGAGTTTGGCCAGGTTTGTACTACTGGACTTTACTTTAAGATACAGTTTCTGTTGTTGTATCTGATTTCAAGTGTTGAGTCAGAAACAGCAGCAAAACCTATCCAGAAGTAATAGCCACAAATAATAACCAGGTCAAAGTATATTTCCTATCTTGTACAACTTTTCCTCTGGATACTGGTTCTGCTGTTGTTCCTGACTCAAACTGTTTGACCTAACTTCTGGAAACTGGTGGGCGGTTGTTCCACACTAACTACAAAACAGAATAACAAACTTACAGGCCTGTAATTTTTGGACAGCAAGTGAGCTTGTTTTCTCTTTCTCACACACAGGTTCTAACTAACAGCCACAGCACACACTATTTCACAAATGCAAATTGTAATTTATTTGTTTTTTATGCTCAGTTGTCCCAAAGTCCAAGCCGGATTTCGCAGATGAAAGACAGTAAACGCCTAAAGATTTTTTTATAGAAAATGTTTAGTTATTCATAATGAAACAACTTTGCAATTTATAAACCAACGTAGGGGGTGCCCTTTAGATATATATATGTATACAAAAGCTAATGAAACCAACATAAAAAAAGTCTAAGAACAGAACAGAAGTCTCTAAGATCAAATTGAAAAAGATATACAAATAAAGTTCAACTCTCCCAAGATAGGTTACAGCCCATGACGCTTCTCGTCACTAGGTATGGGTCCATCTGTCCCATAATGTGTTTCTGAACTTAAATAACATGAGGGATCCACATGACCTAGTACAGTCGCAAAAACTAAATTTATGCTTACCTGATAAATTATTTTCTTTCCTGGCATGGAGAGTCCACTAATTACTAGTGGGAATTCAACTCCTGGCCACCAGGAAGAGGCAAAAAACACCCTAGCAGAGCTGTTAAGTATCACTCCTACTTCCCATAAGCCCCCAGTCATTCAGCCGAAGGAACATGGAAAGAGAAGAAAAAACAAAAGGTATAGAGGTGCCTGAGGTTTATACAAAAAAATGTGTCTTAAAACAAATTAAGGGCGGGTCATAGACTCTCCATGCCAGGAAAGAAAATAATTTATCAGGTAAGCATAAATGTAGTCTTCTTTCCAATGGCATGGAGTGTCCACAAATCCATTCTAATTACTAGTGGGAACCAATACCAAGCTAGAGGACACAGAATGTAAGGGCGGGAGAACAAGACAGGCGGATCTTAACAGAAGGCACCACCGCTTGTAGAACTTTCCTCCCAAAAGAAGCTGCAGCGAAGGCAAAAGTATCAAATTTGTAGAATTTGGAAAAGGTATGCAACGAGGACCAAGTGGCTGTCTTGCAGATTTGCTCCACAGAAGCTTCATTTTTGAAGGCTCAGGAAGAAGAGACATCCCTAGTGGAATGAGCCGTAATTCTCTCAGGAGGCTGTTGTCCAGCTGTCACATAAACTAACTGGATAACACTTCTTAACCAGAGAGAAAGAGTAGAAGAAGTTACCTTCTGACCCTTACGCTTACCAGAGAAAACAACGAACAGGGCAGAAGATTGCCAAAAATCTTTAGTTGCTTGTAGATAAAATGTTAGAGCACGCACAACATCCATGTTATGCAACAGGAGTTCCTTCTGAGAAGAAGGATTAGGACAAAACAAAGGAGCAACAATTTCCCGATTGATGTTGCGATCCGACACTACCTTGGGAAGAAATCCCAACTTAGTACGAAGGACCGCCTTATCCGCATGAAAAATAAGGTAAAGGGAATCACACTGCAGAGCCAAAAGCTCGGAAACTCTGTGAGGCGAACAAATAGCAAGGAGAAACAAAACTTTCCCAAGATAACAACTTAATATCAACCGAATGCAAAGGCTCAAACAAAGCCTGCTGCAGAACTTTAAGAACAAGGTTAAGGCTCCAAGGAGGAGCAACAGGTTTAAACACAGGCCTGATTCTGACCAAAGCCTGAAAAAAGGATTGAACATCTGGCACATCTGCCAGACGTTTATGCAAAAGAATAGATAGTGCAGATACCTGACCCTTCAGAGTACATCTGACCCTTCAGAGTACTGACTGACAACCCTTTCTCCAGGAAAGGACAAAATGTGGGGAACCCTCACCCGACTCCAAGAGAAACCCTTCAATTCACACCAATAAAGGTATTTACGCCATACCGTATGGTAAGTCTTGCGAGTAACCGGTTTACAAGCCTGAAGCATGGTATAAATGACCTTCTTAGAAAAACCACGCCTAGACAACACTAGGCATTCAATCTCCAAGCAGTCAGCTTCAGAGAATCTAGATTTGGGTGAAGGAAAGGGACCCTGAAGTAGAAGGTCCTTCCTCAAAGGCAACCTCCAAGGGGGAAAGAGATGATATCTTCACCAGATCCATGAACTAGATCCTTCAAGGCCAGGCAGGGGTTATAAAAATCACAGACACCCTCTCCTGTTTGAAACAAGCAATTATTTGAGAAAGGAGGCCAAACGGAGGAAACAGGCACTCTAGACCAAAGTCCCAACGGACCACCAGAGCGTCAATCAGAGCTGCTTGCAGGTCTCTTGATCTTGACCCATACATAGGAAGCTAGGAAGCTTGGCATTTAGATGAGATGCCATCAGATCCAACTCTGGAACTCCCCACCTGTGGATGAAGAGCCCACTCCCCGGGATGAAAGGTCTGCCTGCTTAGATTTTCCGCTTCCCAGTTGTCCCCTGCTGGGATGTGGGTGGCAGAGAGTTGACAATTGTGAGACTCCATCCACTGGAGAATGCGAGTCACCTCCTTCATAGCTAAGGAATTCTGAGTTCCTCCCTGGTGGTTGATATACGCCACCGATGTGATGTTGTCTGACTGGAACCTGATAAACCGGACTATACACAGTTGGGGTCAAGTGTTAGAGCATTGAAGATTGCTCTCAACTCTAGGTTTTTTTTATTGGGAGAGATAACTCCTCTCAAGTCCAATGACCAAGAGCCTTTAGAGAACCCCAGACTGTTCCCCAGCCCGACAAACTGGCATCTGTGGTCACAATCTCCTAAGACTGTCTCAGGAAACATGTGCCCTGAGAGAACTATCCTCTGAGAGAGGTCTGAGTGGTCTCTTCTAGAGTTATGCATGCTCAGACAGTGGAATGGACTCAGATGGAAACAAGCAAAAGGAATAATGTCCATCGAAACAATCATTAGACCAATTACGTCCATATACTGAGCCACTGATGGATGGATAGAGGACTAAAGTGAGAGACAAGAAACAAGAAGTTCGGTTTTTCTGACGTCCGTCAGAAAATTTTTCATGGACATATAGTCTATGACAGTTCCCAAAAAGCATACCCTGGTCTCTGGCACCAGGGAACTCTTCTCCAGATTTACCTTCCACCCATGGTAACGTAGAATAGACAACAGCACGTCCGTATGGGATTTTGCTAAATGAAAAAATGGCGCCGAAACAAGATATCATCCAGGTATGGCGCAACTGCAATCCCCTGAGATCTGACCACCGCCAAAAGGGCCCCTAGAACCTTTGTAAAGATCCAAGGAGCTGTTGTGAGGCTGAAGGGAAGGGCAACAAATTGGAAGTGTTTGTCTAGAAAGGCAAACCGCAGGATTTTCAGGTCTATGGTTGTCATAAACTGACCCTCCCGAAACAAGGGTAGAATGGAACGTATAGTTTCCATTTTGAAGGACCGGACCTTGAGAAATTTGTTGAGACAATTTTGGTACAATATGGGACGAAAAGTTCCCTCTTTCTTGGTGTGATGACCAGGGTTAACCAACCCTGCACCAGTCACTTGTTTGGCACAGAAAGGGTTAACAGACCCTTTCCACTTTCACTAATCTGTCACATTCCAGCCACTCCAGGCAAGTCTGTGACTTAGTTCAGTGTGTGCAAGGGTTAACAACACTCTCTAGTCTGCCCTAGACTTAGAAAAATGCCCAAATTACCCTTTTACTGCTACCCAAACTGAACTAAAACTATATCTAAGCTGCCACCACTTTCGATTTATTGATGGGGAAATGCTAAGGAAAAACCCAGACTTACACATTAACTCTCAGAATACAATTTAGTAAAAAAATATCCTAAAATCACAGTACTAATACTACCAGTCTCTTTCAGTAACGTGGTTCTAATATTAGACAAAGGTAAAAAACGTAATTGAATGATTTATTATGCCAAAATGTATGCACAGTGCATTATTAATAAAAAATGTTAAATAGAATTCTACACAAGCAAACAGTTTTAAAAATAAAAATGAGAAATAACAGAAACCTTACACTTTACTAGCTTTGGTATCTGCCCCAGGGAGATGGGTCAGAAAGATGGTCACTCACTCTGTAGTATACAGCCTCCCATGAAGAATGAACAACTTTAAACGTTAAAACACAAAATGTTATACCTATTTCCATGATATCAGATTGCTTGAGCCAACCTTCTTGCTGGGGGGCTAGGGAAATATCCACCCCTCTCTTTTATGACCGGTCATAAAGCTCAGCACCTTTGGCTGAAATCATAGAACACATTACAACTTCTGATAGGCATATTCAGCTATACAAGCAAATTCCCATGGACATCCTGAGAATTAGTTTGGTACCAAATATGACATGGTTGTCATATTTCCCTCATCTAGTGTCATAACATGTTTAAAAGCATATCTTAAATTGTACTAGTTTCCTCTTATTGACCTTATCTGCTCTGGGGAGAGCCACTGCTTTGTGTCTCTGGAGCTGACAAGTTTACTGGCTTTATGCATCAATGCATTCACAATAACATTTGGTGAAGTGGACCTTAGAAACTATTTATTAGGGGGTCTGGTTTATCAAAGGAAAAACACACACATTGCACATAAACACAGCAACACATTTCTTCTTGAAAAACAAATGTTTTTAGCTCACAGGATAATTAATATTAACCCCTTAGCATCGAAATCATGAGGTATTCTCAACACTTGGGAACCACAAAAGGTTTGAATAGAATCCCAGACCCTGTTCCGCCAAAGGAACTAGGACAATCACTCCCAGAGAATATAGCTCCTTTACACAGTTTAAGAAGGTTTCTCTCTTTACCTGGTTTACAGATAACTTTGACAGGAGAAATCTGCCCCTGAGGGGACAAGACTTGAACCCTATCCTGTATCCCTAGAATACTGCTTCCACAGCCCAAAGATCTGGAACATTGCAAATCCAAGCCTGTTAAAAGAAGGACAGCCTGCCCCCAAGACTGGATCGGGGGCAGCCCATTCATGCTGACAGACTCAGAGGAAGTTTTTTTGGATTGTTTCCCTTTATTCCAAGGTTGACTAGACCTCCATAAAGTCCTGGCTTGCTCTGTCCTGGAAGAGGAGGAGGAAGGCTTTTGTCTCTTGAAGTTGCGAAAGGAACAAAAATTAGAATTCTGGCAACCCTTAGGTCTAGCCTTCTTGTCTTTAGGTAGGAAAGATCCCTTTCCACCAGTAACTTCGGAAATAATCTCGGCCAGACCGGGACCAAATAAAGTCTTGCCTTTAAAAGGTAAAGACAGAAGTTTGGACTTGGATGTTACATCCACAGACAAAGATTTAAGCCACAGAGCTCTGCGAGCTAGAACTGCAAAGCTAAAAATGCTGGCATCACAGATAAAAGAATTAACCAGCTTTAGAGCCATATCCTATCCTGGATCTCCTCTATGGTAGTCTCCTGCGAAATTAGGTCGGACAAGGAGTCGCACCAATAAGAAGCTGCACTAGCATAAGTCGCAATACTGGCAACTGGTTGCCATTGTAAACCCTTACAAATATACATTTTTCTTAAGTAAGCTTACAGTTTCTTATCCATAGGGTCCTTTAAAGAGGAACTATCCTCAAAGGGGAGTCGCTATGAGTCACGCACAGAGTCAGCAACAGGAAATATCTTTCTAAAAACAGGGGACGGGGAAAAGGGGATTCCTGGCTTCTCCCATTCCTGAGCTATAATGTCAGACATACGATCTGGAATCGAAAAAACCTCTACAGATGTAGGTATGACATCAAACACTTTGTTTAATTTATTAGACTTCTTAGTAGTCTCAGCAACAGTAGAGTCAGAGTCCTCCAATGTAGCTAGGACCTCTTTCAAGAGTAAACGGAGGTGCTCCAGCTTAAATCTAGAATTTACCTTCTCTGGATCTGCTGTACTAGCAACAGCAGTCTCAGAATCAGAGATCTCGCCCTCAGAAGCAACTGAGGAATGATCCTCTTCAGATAACAGAGAGGCTGACTAACACAGTCTTAGCAGAGTCAGAACTCTTGGTATTAGATATGTTCTTAGATTTTCTCTTTCTCTGACCAGCAATAGGTAAGGCTGCAGAAACCACAGAATTTATTTGCGCAGCAAAATCTCCTGGTAAATAAAAACCCCAGGAACTTGAGAGGAACCGCAGGGCGCTGCATGTGAAACTGCTAAAGCTTGGGATGTTTGAGGAGAAAGCTGAGGCATAGTATAGACAACATTATCCTAAGAGACAAATGGCTCTGAGAGGGAATTCTTATCTTTAGACAACAACATTTTATTTAAACATGTGGAGCAAAACTGCGCAGTAGGAATAATTTGAGCCTCCAAGCAATAGAAAGACTTGTCAAATGACACACTTATATTTGCATCAGGGTCCATAACGTTAGGTCCCAACAAAAATAACTAAGATCCAACTATTTAAAGATTCTCTTACACAAAAATACAAAAAATATTTAGCATACACTCATGCAAATATCATTAGGAAAAAAACATCCCCCAGAAGATTACTATGAAAATATACTGCCACCTCTATCCCTCAGCTCTGCTGAGGACTTACCGCTCTGGTGACCAGCAGAGAATGTCCCACTAGCTGAGGTATCGAAGACTCGATGACTAAGCTCTGATTCACAGACACGGATCAGCTATCAACTAATACAGCCCGCAAAACACTCCGCTCTTCACTCGGCTGACAGAGAAAGCCTTGGAGCGGAAGCGCGGAGGACGGCCATGTGACCACAACAGTTTAAAGTAACTGCACCACAGTTAAAAAAGGCGCAATATAACTGAGCTTAGCCGGTCGTTAAAAACTGAAGGAAAAGTACATACCCTTAAAGTACTAATTACCTTCATAAAGACAATAAATAAATAGTCTTACAAATATTTTTATGCCCCTGTTGTCCTATTAACCCTCTCATTGGCAGCCTCATACATTGTAACCTGAATTCAAGTTATTACACCCCTTATAGCAGATGCAGTGCCCATTTATATGCCCTTGTTCATTAATATATCTCTACATAGAGAGATAATTTATGTCCCATAAAAATTCCACGGAGGATTTAAACCCTAGAGTGACGATTCCTTCTAACCTAGAAGGGAAAACACCTGTGGATCCAACTGCAGGGCAGGAACAGCTTCTTAGGTGTGACAGATTCACCAACTTCTGACAGGGACCTGTAGAAAAAGAAAAACAAACAGAGTAACCAACCCTGGTTTTCTAAAAAGGGGTAGCATTAATGTTAGAAGTTAAGCAAGGACCACCTCTCCATCTTCTAACTGCTAAAAGCCACCATTACTCTTACTAAAGATAATTACATGGACACAGCATTGCCCCAATCCTTGCTTGCAGGAAAAAGTACCCATTAAAAGATTAAATATCTTCAGACACCATCTTCGCACATCTTCCCGATGTATAAGGCAAAGAATGACTGAGGCTTATAAGAAGTAGGAGTGATACTTAACAGCTCTGCTGGGGTGTTCTTTGCCTCCTCCTGGTGGCCAGGAGTTGAATTCCCACTAGTAATTAAAATGGATTTGTGGACTCTCCATGCCATTATAAAGAAAATGGTATATATGTAATAAAGTATTAACATTAATAGCTGTTAAGCACCTCCAGGTGCCATATAAGAAGACTGTGACCCCTCAGTCTCCCAGCTAACTGTCAATGCAGTAAACTGAGACTTCCACTCTCATAGCAGCAGGCAGACGCAGGAACTCATAAGCGAGACAATATTTATACAATCATGTAGAGCAAGTAATGCTATATGATATAAAATCTGTAATTTAATAAAATCAGCAATGTTATTGGCCGTTTCCTCAAGCTTAATACCTTATTATGCCTGAGGTATTAAGCCTGAGGAAACTGCCAATAATACAGCCGAAAAACACGTCCTGCTTTTAATAAACTACTGATTTATTTACGTACATTTAGTTGATGTGGAGTGCTGTAAGCTGGGAGACTGAGAGCTCACAGTCTGCTTATACTGCGCCTCAACACATGTGAGAGTGTTATTTTATTACATTTTTACTGTAATAAACCGTGTGACTGTACTAGGCCATGGGGAGCCCTCGTGTTTTTAGAAAAACGTTGCAATGTATTTACATTATTTTCTAATTCTCAGAACTTGAAATGCACCCTGCTGACTTCTCAAGATGAAATCTGCTATATATCTATACCTAACTGGCTTTATCAGATAACAACTGCAAAATAATTCATTGTATACAAACTTTATAAATGTATGGTAATTTCAAGGTGTTTGTTGTCCCGTTAATGCATATATTTGGGGGATTTTATGAAACTCACTAAGAACCGGCAAGGTAATTAACCACCATGATGGCTGCCGGCAGATGTCCCCCATTTGAATTTGTAATTTGAATAACTGATAAAGCTCTCCAAGATATGGTACTGGCCACAAAACTCAATAGCCTTCCTAGATAGGCACATCTAATAATCTCCAATTTGGAGATTATATAATGAATTTGAGACTTCAGTAGCTCATTGGCATACTGAATACTGCTACTTGTTTGTTCAAATTTAGAGGCAATAGCACCTGTATGAAACAAAATAAGAGAATTTAAATCTTAAAATAAAGGAAATATCTGTTTGATAGTTTCCAGAATCCATCAATCGAGAATTTTATTACAAGGACAGAGACTCCTATTTTGCAATAACTTTTCATTTACTGAACAGACATCACTTAAAAGCACTGAAATTTAAGTGTACAGAAAAAAATCAACCAATAGGGTTACAAGTACAGGTTATGTAATAGGTAACATCCAATCAAATATCATAAAAAGGTATAAGTAGATTGTGATAATAACGTCTAATCCTCTTTTCACTTTGCTGAACAGATGTTAAGTATTCCAATTTTATCAATTATATTATTGTTATATTATTGCTATTTTATTTACATTTCATTCCTTTATAGCATAAAGGTTTTTTTCTTGTGATGTTCTTTTATTCCACTTTCAAAGAATTTTTTATGTTCCCATATTTATTTAAAGTTTCTATTTTAATTTCATTACTTTTGTTTGTAAACTTCAATAAATTGTTTTCTTTTGATTCATTTACTTTTACTTACATGTTTATACTGAAACCTCCTTCTCTGTTCGTTATACTTACGCTTCCGTTTTAGGGCTACTTCATGGTCGGCCCTTGTCTCCGCCTCTCTAATGTGACGCAGTATATTTTCTTTCCCGCCCTCAGTCCCGCCTCAAACTTTCAGTCACGGACACTTCCTCCTCCTCCTCTCCTTATTTCACATTAGGCAACAATTGTTGCAAGTCGCTTGGCATTTTATTATTTTTTTTTAATTTTTTTTTTATATTTTTATTGAGGTTTGAAAAAGGCTTACAAAATTCTTGAGATCAAGATAAAATATAAACAAAACAGTATCAGAATACAATCTTAACAGAGTTTAACGTGCCTTACAATCTTCGAGCCTTCTGGTGATCGCAAGGGGTCTCTTTTGGATCTGGCATTTTATTATTTTAATTCTGACACAGTTGTTTTTGTTATATATTAGTTAGTTTAGAGATTATTGAATTAAGCAGTTAGCCAAGTTGCCTGTTTGCTTCCATACCTCAAGGTCTCAAGTTCAAATCCATAGTTTATAGAGGAAAATATTTCATTTTAAAAAATATATTATTTTAAACTATTTTTTAAGGGGTTGTTAAGATTAGTTGTAACTTTATAATCTTTATCTTATTACTTAACAATTTCATAAAGAAGAATTAATTTCCTTTATATATTATCTATTTTAACATGTCTAGTGAGAATGTCCCAGAGATTTCTAATAAATCTCTACAAGAAATTATGTCATCCATGGCTTCTCTACAACAGCAAATGCAGTCAGTTATGGCTGCAGTTAATGTTTCTGAACATATTCATAAAAAAGCTACTTGTAAAAGAAAGCATTTGAGTATAAATGATGACATTTCTCCTATAATTTCTGCTGAGACATTAAATAAAAGTCTGCATGGTTCAGACAATGAGTCTGCGCTTCCCAAAAAATGTCAAGATTTTTCCTCTGAGGATTCTGAACCTTTTTTAGGTAAAATAAAGAAATTAAAATCTAAGCGCAATAATGACGTTGACATTGTTTCAACATCTGAGTCTGACGACTCAAATTCTATTAAAAAATTTATTGACAATAAAGATAAAGGTTCATTTTATGAGGATGTTTCTGACTCATCATCCTCTAATGGTGACTCCCCCAAATACAAAAGGTCCAAAAAATCTAGTAAAGCTAAAAAACCTAAATTATTAGATAATGCTGGGGAATCTTTTTTAGACCCAGATGACATTGAACACCCCAGGTATTCTAATTGGAGACCATCTAAAAGAGTTTCTAAATTCCTAGGTTACTATGTTAGGAGACCTTTATCCAAAAAATCAAAAAATATTTTAAGGGCTGAATGCCCTAGGCCTGAATTACCCAGCCTAGCTCATGCTACTCCTGAGATTGATCTCAATTTACTAAAATTTATTGGCACAAAAAATTTTAATATACGTAAAGGACCTGACAGGTTTTTTAAAGCCTGTTAGGATAAATTGTTGGATACTTTGGGCCCTGTTACTAAATTGCTAGAATTATCTGAAGATGCTATTTCTAAAGAGAATCAGGTTGATCCCATTGTGATTAAACAATGGGTTCAACGCCTTGTGTATTTAATTGGTAAATCCAATTCAGCTTTGTCTTCTCAAAGGAGACATATTTTATTGAGAAAGCTTGACCTTAAATTAACGGATTTCGCACCCACAGAAATGGGTCCTAAGGCAAAAGGGTTTTTGTCTGGTGATGCAGGACTTAAAGAATTGTCCAATTATGTTGCATCTCTCAATTCATTGAATAAAATAAAATCTCAAACTAAGAAAATTTTTCATCAAAACACTAGAGTTTTTGACAGGGCCGGGAAAGGAAGGGGCCGCTTTCCTGGCCGTTCATCCTACGTATCCAGACCCCTCTACCAGAACAACCCAACTCCATCTTCCTCCTTCAACAACTTCTTCTGAACAAGAGGCAGACAATGGTCATCCAGACTATCTAGAGGAAGATCTTCTAGAAGACCCTTTTCAGGTAAATTTGAACATTTGTCAGTCCATGCTTTCTTTCCCTCTAAAGATAGGCAGCAGACTTGCCTTATTTATTAACAACTGGGAGATAATATCTCAAGATCCGTGGGTGCTTCAAGCAGTTTCGTCCATCCCCTATCAATCATCTCTTCCCAATCCAATAATTTTTTCCCAGTCAGATCATCAACTATTAGATCTAGAAATTACTGAATTAGTCAAAAAACAAGCTATAGAGATAGCTCTTTCAGACAAAGACTCATACATCAGCAACATGTTTTTAGTAAAAAAGAAAGTAGGCTCTTTTCATCCTGTTATAAAACTGAGAGACCTAAATTATTATTTAGAATACAATCATTTCAAGATGGAAGGAATTCATCTTCTCAGAGATTGTCTTCTTCCAAAAGATTGGTTAGTTCGTCTGGATTTGAAAGACGCATACCTTTCTATTCCTATTCACCATTCTTTCAGGAATTTTTTAAGATTTCTTTGGAAAAACAACCTTTGGTAATTCACATGCCTTCCTTTTGGTCTTTCTTTGGCTCCTTGGGCATTTACAAAGGTACTTCGCCCTGTAGTTGCTTGGCTTTGGATGAGGGGTGTTCGTCTTATCATTTATTTAGACGATATCCTCATTATGCACCAAGATCGTCTTGCTTTAACATCTCATCTCAATTTAGCAATACATCTATTTCAAGGTTTAGGATTTATAATTAATTTTAAAAAATCAGAGATCAATCCTTCTCAATCTCTGAATTTCCTGGGATTTTTAATAGATTCTCAATCAGCTACTTTGAGTCTTCCCTTAGACAAAATCAAAAAGATAAAGAATGAAATTTCATATGTACTCAGGATACATCAATTTTCTATTCGGATTTTAGCCCGTATAATTGGTCTTCTGTCATCATCCATCCAAGCTATTTTTCCAGTTCCTCTTCACTACATGGCTCTTCAGAGACTAACATTTTTTTTATCTTCTGAAAGGTTTTTCTTATTGTCACAAGATTTCCTTGTCAGAGGAAGCAAGATCAGAATTGTTATGGTGGTTAGCAAATTTAGAAGCTTGGAATGGGAGAGCTATTTTTGGGTGTTCTCCTGAGATTATTTTGGAATCAGATGCCAGCAATTCAGGATGGGGAGCCAGATTTGGTCCCCTCATTACTGGAGGCAAATGGACTTCAGAAGAGAAGAACCTCCATATCAATTGTTTAGAACTGCTAGCAGGTTCTTTTGCTGTCAAGAGTTTTGTTCTATTCGACCGTCCGGTTTCTGTATTACTCAAGATGGACAATATTTCTGCTGTCAGGTACCTCAACCATTTGGGGGGTACTACATCAAAAATATTGTCGGATTTAACAACAGAATTTATCCATTCTTGTTTGGATCACAATATTCACATTCAAGCGGAATATACTCCAGGACAGAACAACACCATAGCAGATTGGGCTTCTCGTCATCTCAAAGATTCCAGAGATTGGAAATTGAATTCCAGGATTTTTCAGATCCTGTCTTATCACAGAGGTCCTTTTTCCATAGACCTCTTTGCCTCTCGCTTGAATCACCAACTGACTCCATTCTTCAGTTGGAGACCAGATCCTCTAGCTTTAGCGACAGACGTGTTTCTTCAAGAATGGCCAGTTCTAGGAGCTTATGAATTCCCTCCTTTTTCAATGATTCCACAAACAACATAATTTATGTAAGAACTTACCTGATAAATTCATTTCTTTCATATTAACAAGAGTCCATGAGCTAGTGACGTATGGGATATACATTCCTACCAGGAGGGGCAAAGTTTCCCAAACCTTAAAATGCCTATAAATACACCCCTCACCACACCCACAAATCAGTTTAACGAATAGCCAAGAAGTGGGGTGATAAGAAAAAAAGTGCGAAGCATATAAAATAAGGAATTGGAATAATTGTGCTTTATACAAAAAAATCATAACCACCACAAAAAAGGGTGGGCCTCATGGACTCTTGTTAATATGAAAGAAATGAATTTATCAGGTAAGTTCTTACATAAATTATGTTTTCTTTCATGTAATTAACAAGAGTCCATGAGCTAGTGACGTATGGGATAATGACTACCCAAGATGTGGATCTTTCCACACAAGAGTCACTAGAGAGGGAGGGATAAAATAAAGACAGCCAATTCCTGCTGAAAATAATCCACACCCAAAATAAAGTTTAACAAAAAACATAAGCAGAAGATTCAAACTGAAACCGCTGCCTGAAGAACTTTTCTACCAAAAACTGCTTCAGAAGAAGAAAATACATCAAAATGGTAGAATTTAGTAAAAGTATGCAAAGAGGACCAAGTTGCTGCTTTGCAGATCTGGTCAACCGAAGCTTCATTCCTAAACGCCCAGGAAGTAGAAACTGACCTAGTAGAATGAGCTGTAATTCTTTGAGGCGGAATTTTACCCGACTCAACATAGGCAAGATGAATTAAAGATTTCAACCAAGATGCCAAAGAAATGGCAGAAGCTTTCTGGCCTTTCCTAGAACCGGAAAAGATAACAAATAGACTAGAAGTCTTACGGAAAGATTTCGTAGCTTCAACATAATATTTCAAAGCTCTAACAACATCCAAAGAATGCAATGATTTCTCCTTAGAATTCTTAGGATTAGGACATAATGAAGGAACCACAATTTCTCTACTAATGTTGTTGGAATTCACAACTTTAGGTAAAAATTCAAAAGAAGTTCGCAACACCGCCTTATCCTGATGAAAAATCAGAAAAGGAGACTCACACGAAAGAGCAGATAATTCAGAAACTCTTCTAGCAGAAGAGATGGCCAAAAGGAACAAAACGTTCCAAGAAAGTAATTTAATGTCCAATGAATGCATAGGTTCAAACGGAGGAGCTTGAAGAGCTCCCAAAACCAAATTCAAACTCCATGGAGGAGAAATTGACTTAATGACAGGTTTTATACGAACCAAAGCTTGTACAAAACAATGAATATCAGGAAGAATAGCAATCTTTCTGTGAAAAAGAACAGAAAGAGCGGAGATTTGTCCTTTCAAAGAACTCGCGGACAAACCCTTATCTAAACCATCCTGAAGAAACTGTAAAATTCTCGGTATTCTAAAAGAATGCCAAGAAAAATGATGAGAAAGACACCAAGAAATATAAGTCTTCCAGACTCTATAATATATCTCTCGAGATACAGATTTACGAGCCTGTAACATAGTATTAATCACGGAGTCAGAGAAACCTCTATGACCAAGAATCAAGCGTTCAATCTCCATACCTTTAAATTTAAGGATTTCAGATCCGGATGGAAAAAAGGACCTTGAGACAGAAGGTCTGGTCTTAACGGAAGAGTCCATGGTTGGCAAGATGCCATCCGGACAAGATCCGCATACCAAAACCTGTGAGGCCATGCCGGAGCTATTAGCAGAACAAACGAGCATTCCCTCAGAATCTTGGAGATTACTCTTGGAAGAAGAACTAGAGGCGGAAAGATATAGGCAGGATGATACTTCCAAGGAAGTGATAATGCATCCACTGCCTCCGCCTGAGGATCCCGGGATCTGGACAGATACCTGGGAAGTTTCTTGTTTAGATGAGAGGCCATCAGATCTATCTCTGGGAGCCCCCACATTTGAACAATCTGAAGAAATACCTCTGGGTGAAGAGACCATTCGCCCGGATGCAACGTTTGGCGACTGAGATAATCCGCTTCCCAATTGTCTACACCTGGGATATGAACCGCAGAGATTAGACAGGAGCTGGATTCCGCCCAAACCAAAATTCGAGATACTTCTTTCATAGCCAGAGGACTGTGAGTCCCTCCTTGATGATTGATGTATGCCACAGTTGTGACATTGTCTGTCTGAAAACAAATGAACGATTCTCTCTTCAGAAGAGGCCAAAACTGAAGAGCTCTGAAAACTGCACGGAGTTCCAAGATATTGATCGGTAATCTCACCTCCTGAGATTCCCAAACTCCTTGTGCCGTCAGAGATCCCCACACAGCTCCCCAACCTGTGAGACTTGCATCTGTTGAAATTACAGTCCAGGTCGGAAGAACAAAAGAAGCCCCCTGAATTAAACGATGGTGATCTGTCCACCACGTCAGAGAGTGCCGAACAATCGGTTTTAAAGATATTAATTGATATATCTTCGTGTAATCCCTGCACCATTGGTTCAGCATACAGAGCTGAAGAGGTCGCATGTGAAAACGAGCAAAGGGGATCGCGTCCGATGCAGCAGTCATAAGACCTAGAATTTCCATGCATAAGGCTACCGAAGGGAATGATTGAGACTGAAGGTTTCGACAGGCTGTAATCAATTTTAGACGTCTCTTGTCTGTTAAAGACAAAGTCATGGACACTGAATCTATCTGGAAACCCAGAAAGGTTACCCTTGTTTGAGGAATCAAAGAACTTTTTGGTAAATTGATCCTCCAACCATGATCTTGAAGAAACAACACAAGTCGATTCGTATGAGACTCTGCTAAATGTAAAGACGGAGCAAGTACCAAGATATCGTCCAAATAAGGAAATACCACAATACCCTGTTCTCTGATTACAGACAGAAGGGCACCGAGAATCTTTGTGAAAATTCTTGGAGCTGTAGCAAGGCCAAACGGTAGAGCCACAAATTGGTAATGCTTGTCTAGAAAAGAGAATCTCAGGAACTGATAATGATCTGGATGAATCGGAATATGCAGATATGCATCCTGTAAATCTATTGTGGACATATAATTCCCTTGCTGAACAAAAGGCAATATAGTCCTTACAGTTACCATCTTGAACGTTGGTATCCTTACATAACGATTCAATAATTTTAGATCCAGAACTGGTCTGAAGGAATTCTCCTTCTTTGGTACAATGAAGAGATTTGAATAAAACCCCATCCCCTGTTCCGGAACTGGAACTGGCATAATTACTCCAGCCAACTCTAGATCTGAAACACAATTCAGAAATGCTTGAGCTTTCACTGGATTTACTGGGACATGGGAAAGAAAAAATCTCTTTGCAGGAGGTCTCATCTTGAAACCAATTCTGTACCCTTCTGAAACAATGTTCTGAATCCAAAGATTGTGAACAGAACTGATCCAAATTTCTTTGAAAAAACGTAACCTGCCCCCTACCAGCTGAACTGGAATGAGGGCCGTACCTTCATGTGAACTTAGAAGCAGGCTTTGCCTTTCTAGCAGGCTTGGATTTATTCCAGACTGGGGATGGTTTCCAAACTGAAACTGCTCCTGAGGACGAAGGATCAGGCTTTTGTTCTTTGTTGAAACGAAAGGAACGAAAACGATTGTTAGCCCTGTTTTTACCTTTAGACTTTTTATCCTGTGGTAAAAAAGTTCCTTTCCCACCAGTAACAGTTGAAATAATAGAATCCAACTGAGAACCAAATAATTTGTTTCCCTGGAAAGAAATGGAAAGTAGAGTTGATTTAGAAGCCATATCAGCATTCCAAGTCTTAAGCCATAAAGCTCTTCTGGCTAAGATAGCCAGAGACATAAATCTAACATCAACTCTAATAATATCAAAAATGGCATCACAGATGAAATTATTAGCATGCTGGAGAAGAATAATAATATCATGAGAATCACGATTTGTTACTTGTTGCGCTAGAGTTTCCAACCAAAAAGTTGAAGCTGCAGCAACATCAGCCAATGATATAGCAGGTCTAAGAAGATTACCTGAACATAGATAAGCTTTTCTTAGAAAAGATTCAATTTTTCTATCTAAAGGATCCTTAAACGAGGTACCATCTGATGTAGGAATGGTAGTACGTTTAGCAAGGGTAGAAATAGCCCCATCAACTTTAGGGATTTTGTCCCAAAATTCTAATCTGTCAGGCGGAACAGGATATAATTGCTTAAAACGTTTAGAAGGAGTAAATGAATTACCCAATCTATCCCATTCCTTAGCAATTACTGCAGAAATAGCATTAGGAACAGGAAAGACTTCTGGAATAACCGCAGGAGCTTTAAAAACCTTATCCAAACGAATAGAATTAGTATCAAGAGGACTAGAATCCTCTATTTCTAAAGCAATTAGTACTTCTTTAAGTAAAGAGCGAATAAATTCCATCTTAAATAAATATGAAGATTTATCAGCATCAATCTCTGAGACAGAATCCTCTGAACCAGAAGAGTCCAAAGAATCAGAATGATGGTGTTCATTTAAAAATTCATCTGTAGAGAGAGAAGATTTAAAAGACTTTTTACGTTTACTAGAAGGAGAAATAACAGACAAAGCCTTCTTTATGGATTCAGAAACAAAATCTCTTATGTTATCAGGAACATTCTGCACCTTAGATGTTGAGGGAACTGCAACAGGCAATGGTACATCACTAAAGGAAATATTATCTGCATTAACAAGTTTGTCATGACATTTAATACAAACAACAGCTGGAGGAATAGCTACCAAAAGTTTACAGCAGATACACTTAGCTTTGGTAGATCCAGCAGGCAGAGGTTTTCCTGTAGTATCTTCTGGCTCAGATGCAACGTGAGACATCTTGCAATATGTAAGAGAAAAAACAACATATAAAGCAAAATAGATCAAATTCCTTATAAGACAGTTTCAGGAATGGGAAAAAAATGCCAAACATCAAGCTTCTAGCAACCAGAAGCAAATGAAAAATGAGACTGAAATAATGTGGAGACAAAAGCGACGCCCATATTTTTTTGGCGCCAAATAAGACGCCCACATTATTTGGCGCCTAAATGCTTTTGGGGCCAAAAATGACGCCACATCCGGAACGCCGACATTTTTGGCGCAAAATAACGTCAAAAAAATGACGCAACTTCCGGCGACACGTATGACGCCGGAAACGGAAATGAATTTTTGCGCCAAAAAAGTCCGCGCCAAGAATGACGCAATAAAATGAAGCATTTTCAGCCCCCGCGAGCCTAACAGCCCACAGGGAAAAAAGTCAAATTTTTTGAGGTAAGAAAAATATGATAATTAAAGCATAATCCCAAATATGAAACTGACTGTCTGGAAATAAGGAAAGTTGAACATTCTGAGTCAAGGCAAATAAATGTTTGAATACATATATTTAGAACTTTATAAATAAAGTGCCCAACCATAGCTTAGAGTGTCACAGAAAATAAGACTTACTTACCCCAGGACACTCATCTACATGTTTGTAGAAAGCCAAACCAGTACTGAAACGAGAATCAGTAGAGGAAATGGTAAATATAAGAGTATATCGTCGATCTGAAAAGGGAGGTAAGAGATGAATCTCTACGACCGATAACAGAGAACCTTATGAAATAGACCCCGTAGAAGGAGATCACTGCATTCAATAGGCAATACTCTCCTCACATCCCTCTGACATTCACTGCACGCTGAGAGGAAAACCGGGCTCCAACTTGCTGCGGAGCGCATATCAACGTAGAATCTAGCACAAACTTACTTCACCACCTCCATCGGAGGCAAAGTTTGTAAAAACTGATTTGTGGGTGTGGTGAGGGGTGTATTTATAGGCATTTTAAGGTTTGGGAAACTTTGCCCCTCCTGGTAGGAATGTATATCCCATACGTCACTAGCTCATGGACTCTTGTTAATTACATGAAAGAAAATATCATTTGTCAGGAGGAATCTTCTTTCTGTACTGATAATAACTCCCTGGTGGTCTGCCCAGTCTTGGTTTCCAGCCCTTCTAGAGATGTCTTACCTTCCTCCTCTTCTTCTCCCTCTCCAACAGAATCTTCTATTGAACCCGATTGGACAACCTCACAACCTGGTTCTTCAGGAGTCATTTCATTGCTTGGATGATTTCAGGGGATCCTGGTCGTTCAAGGGTCTTTCGGAAGAAGCTAAATTGCTACTCCGAGAATCTTGGGCACCAGGAACCAGGAAGTTATACAAATATGCATGGCTCCAATGGTCTAATTGGTGCAGTAGCAGGGACCTGGATCCCTTTTCAGCCCCTGTAAATGAAGTAATTAACTATTTAACTTCTTTATTTAGAGCAGGTTTAGCATACAGATCTATTAATGTTGCAAGATCTGCAATTTCAGCAGGACATTATCCTTTAACTAATATTCCTATTGGCCAGATTTCTTCTATTAAAAAACTTCTTAAAGCAATCAGAGTTAAAAAAAAAAACTTATTCCCAAACATTCTTATTTTTGGGATGTAGATTTGGTAATTAATTTATTTAATAGTTGGCCTCTTAATAAAGATCTTTCTATTAAACAGTTAACCTGTAAATTAGCTACTTTATTGTGCTTACTTTCCTGTAAAAGAGTTTCAGATGTAAGAGCAATTGATTACAATTCAAAAATGTTTACTCCTCAAGGTGTAGTTTTTTTCTCTTTCTAGGAGAACTAAATCTCTTTCATCTTCTATTTTCTATCCTTACTTTTTTGATTGTCCTAAGTTTTGTGTTGTTTCTTGTTTGAAAGAGTATGAATCTAAAACTTTCCCTTTCAGATTAACTTCTTCATCCTATCAACTACCTATTTCCTTTGTTTCTCCTCATATGCCTGTCTCAACTACCACAATAAGTAGATGGATTAAATGGATTAGGTCCTTAGCTGGTGTGGAAGACAAGTTTTCAGATCATTCTGCTGCTTCAATAGCCTTTATTAAATCTGCTTCATTACAAGAAATCCTTAATGCAGCAGATTGGTCCTCTGAGTCTGTATTTCGACAGTTTTATTTCAAGCATATCACTTCGATTCCACACCATCTTTTGTCATGATTAATTTTGCTTTAAACTTGCAAAATAGGAGTCTCTGTCCTTGTAATAAAATGTCCTTGTAACATAGTGACGGAATAATCTAGATTTTATTAAAGAGACAGAGACGAGTATTTTCCCTCCCTTATTTTTTTATGTATTTTATTTAAATTACATATGTATTTCCCTCCCAGTTTATTGAGGGTTTGTTATATATTATGTTATTATTTTACATTTTCCCTTTTTCAGCCCAGAATCCGGCAAATTCAGGATTCCAACTATAATCAATGCTTGGTATCATACTCTTTGTCTATGAATTCTTAACTCCATCAGGACGTCAGATCTCTTCAAGAGTTTTCATTACATCTCTGGAGACAATTTCTTTCAATCAAGTTTTCTATATATTTTACAATTTTGTTTTGCATTTTTGCATGTGTTTCAGACTTTTGTTTCTTTTTTGTTCCTACTTTCTTTATGTTATTAGCAGCAAAAGTTCAAAGAGGATTAGACGTTATTATCACAATCTACTTATACTTATGGATGATATTTGATTGGATGTTACCTATTACATAACCTGTACTTGTAACCCTATTGGTTGATTTTTTTCTGTACACTTTATTTAAAATTTCAGTGCTTTTAAGTGCTGTCTGTTCAGTAAATGAAAAGTTATTGCAAAATACTCATCTCTGTCTCAATAAAATCTAGATAATTCCGTCACTATGTTAGGATAATCGCCATTTTCCTTTGCATCAGCATTAGCATATGTATCGGGTTTATTTGTTTGTTTGTTTGTTTGTTTTAGCAATAACACTTTTGAAAAACAAATTTGAGGGTACTGTGTGAAGCAGAATAAGAATCTGCGTGAAAATTACTCTTACCTCTAATATTCTCTGTAATAATAATCTCCAATTGCTTTACCAAAAAGAAGAGTACCAAAAAAGTTTATGTTTGGGTAAGCATCCCAAATGCTTCAACTAACATCAGTTAGAATAGTCTATATCTATTACATTAAGTCTGAGCAAATCATACATAACTTGAGAGTATGAGAGTAAATAGGTACAGTAAATTATCTATTGTGTAGAAACAGACACAAAAATACTGAAATACTGTTAATTGTGAGAGTAACTGTAAAAGTAGAGAACAGGTTTTTTATTAGTAGTCAACACAGAAGGTGACATACAATATCCAGAGTATCCAAAACATAAACCATAAAATCAGATGTTAAAAGCAGATAGCATAACACATTTTCTAAATCTTGCAAAGTAGAAAGACTTGTCTCTTCATTTCGGCTACAGCTGAAATGCGTTGCCTTTAATGATCTAATGTACAGATATATGCACAAATATGCCCCTGCTTTTAATCTCCCCAGGATACTTTTCTTTTTCATAAAAGTATTCCCCAAACATTAGCCAAAATACAGGCTTAGAATTTTTTTTTAAAAAGTCTGTAGTACAAATAGTACAGTAATACTGAGAAATAGGTAACAGGACTGAAATACATAAAGTAACAATAAAAAAGTTAAGTACAAAGAGAAACAAAAATGGGGAAAAAATTATAAAAAGGTAAAAAAAAAAATTGCACCAATTTAAAAGTGTAAATAGAAACTAACTTTTATGGTGATTATTAAAAAGGCTTATGGACAACAAAAGTTATTTTTTAACCATACGATTTTATGGTTAATATTTTGTATACTCTGGATATTGTAAGTTATCTTCTGTGTTGGTTTTTGGTATAAAACCTGTTCTCTACTTTTACAGTTTAACTCACCATTAAGGATTATTTTCAGTTCTCTTTATTAGGGATGGCATTGTCTAGCCACTACAGCACATCCCACTTCAGTTTTTCCCTTCCACCAATAGATGTGCATTGTTGCTTGTGTGCAAAAGAAATAAGAAAAAGCAGCTACAGTGCCAGATAAATGTTCAAACCTCATATACTGATATGCTAAAAACTGAATATGCTGGGTATATTTAGAATCAACTGTGTTCTCAATACTGAAATACAGAGATGCCTTCAAACTTGGGGCCCCAGGATCAAAAAATTCCAATCTTGGAGATAAATTATAATGCAGATCTTACAGGGGATGAATTTTCGAAGAAAAAAGGTGAAACCAGGAAGTCTCAGAGAGATGAGAGATGAGAGCTGCCTTCAATAGAAAGAAATGAAATTCGAATCAGCCAATAGAATGAGAGCTGCTTAAATCCTATTGGCTGATTTGAACAGCCAATAGGATTTTAGCAGCTCTAATTCCTATTGGCTGATTCAAATTTTTCAGCCAATAGTTATGCAAGGGGCGCCATCTTGAATCGCGTCCCTTGCATTGAAGATTTAGTGTACAGCGGTGACCGTATGAAGAGGATGCTCCACACCATATGTCTTCAGGATAGACCCACTCTGCACCGCCGGGATCAAGATAGAATATGCCACCTGGATAAAAATTGAAGAGGTCGTCTGGATGAAGACTTCTCGTCGCTTGGATGAGGACTTTGCCGCCGGGATGAAGATCGTTCAAGCGGGACTTCAAAAACTGTAAGTGGATCTTTGGGGTTAGTGATAGGTTTTTTTTAAAGGTTTTTTGGGTGGGTTTTCTTTTTAAGTTTAGGGTTTAGGCAATGTAAAAGAGCTAAATTACCTTTTAGGGGCAATGCCCATCCAAATGACCTTTTCAGGGCAATGGGTAGCTTAGATTTTTTTAGAGTTAGCTTTTTTATTTGGGGGGTTGGTTGGGTGGTGGGTTTTACTGTTGGTGGGGTCTTTGTATTTATTATACAGGTAAAAGAGCTGATATCTTTGGGGCAATAGTTTATTGTAGGCTAGGGTTTTTTTATTCTGGGTGGGCTTTTTTATTTTGATAGGGCTATTAGATTAGGTGTGATTCTTTTTTATTTTTGATCATTTGTTTTTTATTTTTTGCAACTTAGTGTTTTTTATTTTTTTTTAATTTTAGTGTAAGGCAGGTTAGGTTTTATTTCACAGGTCAGTTTGTATTTATTTTAACTAGGTAGTTAGTAAATAGTTAATAACTATTTACTAACTAGTCTACCTAGTTTAAATAAATATAAACTTACCTGTGAAATAAAAATAAAACCTAAGCTAGCTACAATATAACTATTAGTTATATTGTAGCTAGCTTAGGCTTTATATCACAGGTGAGTATTTAGTTTTAAATAGGAATGATTTAGTTAATAATTGTAAGTTTAAATTTAGCTTTATTTTAATTATGTTAAATTTAGGGGGTGTTATGTTAGGGTTACGTTAGGGATAGGTTTAGGGGTTAATAGTTTAATTTAGGTTGTTGCCATGAGAGGGCTGGTGGTTCAGGGGTTAATAGGTTTATTTAGTTGCAGTGATGTGGGAGGCCAGAGGTTTAGGGGTAAATAGCTTTATTTAGTTGCGGCAATGTTGGGGAGTGGCGGAATAGGGGTTAATAACTTTAATATAGTGGCGGCAATGTTGGGGTGCAGTGGAATAGGGGTTAATAACTTTAGTATAGTGGCGTCGATATCGGGAGCGGCAGATTAGGGGTTAATAGCTTTATTTAGGTGGCGGCAATATCGGGAGCGCCAGATTAGGGGTTAATAACATTATGTAGGTGTCGGCGATGTCGGGGGCAGGAGATTAGGGATGTTTAGACTCGGGGGTTTATGTTAGGGTGTTAGGTTTAAACATTAGTTTTCTTTCCCCATAGACTTCAATGGGGCTGCGTTACAGAGCTTTTCTTTCCGCAATCCCAGGTGTTAGACTTTTTTCTGACCAGCTCTCCCCATTGATGTCTATGGGGGAAGCGTACACGAGCACATCAAAACAGCGCTTGTATTTGGTGCGGTATGGAGCTTAAAAGCACCATATCGCATGCACAAGCCGGGTTTTTAAAACTTGTAATGGCTGTGGGGGTTGAATAACGCAACTTTTGTTGCATTCGTTACTTTCCCTATAGCGCTCAAAACTCGTAATCTATTGGATATAATAATATATTGGTCCAAATAATATTGCATTAAAACTCTTAATCTAGCTGTTAGAGTATATTATGACAATTAAGAGAAAGATTCAGACATACCCTAGAAACTCCCTTGTTCTGCTCAGGGAAGTCCACTGTCCCTCCCACTTTCTGAAACTCTCAGTTCTTTTTTTACATAGAACAAATATAAAGTGCAATGCCATTTGTAAAATATATACAGAAATAAACAAAGTATTATCCTAATTTGTTAAAGTTACAGAAACTTTCAAAGCATAATCAATATTTTAAAACTCACAAACCTAAATACACTTTTGTATTCATAATCTAAATTAATTAAAATACAAAATAGATAGAGCAAAGCTTGAATATAATAAAACAAACAGCAAAATCTGAAGTCTAAAGTAATATAAAATACAAAGCGTAAACGGAAAAAAAAATCTCTCATGTAATGAAGTGATATATCAATCTTGACTTGCCTCTCCTTTACATCCAGAAATGCCGGGAATGCCCCTTCGAGAATTATAACTATTTGATTCTAGAGTCTTGTAAGGGATAGCACAGTGTTGGATCATTTTAGATCATCTCATCTGAGCAGAGAGCTTTAGATAATTGGGCCATGTTCTTACATATTCAGACCAAGAGTGTGCATGATCTCATGTGAGGATTTATGGTCAAAAAGTCTCTCTTCACTGTCTAGAGGCAGAGTCCAAGCAATCCTCAACTTCACTGCAGATGCCAACAAACAGTAATGTATTTTGTGCAGAACCCAACAAACATTAACAGTCTTCTCTGCAGAAGCCATTAAACACACCCCTTGTACATCACCATGGGGAAATAACATGTGTGCCCTGATATGAACTCTTGCCTCAGGTCAACATCACCACCAACAGAAATATTGCCTTGGTAGTAATGAAGCAACTGCCAGACCAGCTTCATGCTAGGAGGGATTATTTCATGCCTTCTAGGCACCGAAGAGGACCAGCATTCATGGTAAGTGTATAGAGCCCAAGATTTATACATAAATCTGTAGCCTTCACCAGTGCTTATGGGATGAGAAGAATACCAGTTCAATCCATCCTATGATAGAGTAAAATAGGAATGAGAAGATAATGAAATGAGGTTACTTTTATACAGGTAAAGGGGTGTTGTTCATTTTTCAGTTCATGACCCAAAGGGATCTTATCTGGTAAGAATAATCTAGGAAGGCCAATATATTAAACAACATTCATTCAGAGACTGATTTTAGGTAGAATCTGGTTATTTTCTTAACTCAGAAATACCTCATGGTTCTTAACAGAGTTTCCATAATTTTCACAAATAGAAATTATAAATATATTTAAAAAAATAAAAATCCCTAAAAAAGTTAACAGTAAATTACCCCACCAAGTGTGATAAATTTACAACAAAAAAAAATCATAATTTATAGATATAAAGAAGGATGCTGAATTTATTTGGGGAATTGGCAGACTGCAAACTGGTTCCAAATGATTTATGGTAATAGCCGACAATGTTCTCATACGTGATGTAGCAATAGGAAATTCCCTTAACAGTAACTCAAACATTCAAAATTAGTGTAAAACATTATCGAAATAGACACTAACTTTTTTATGTAGCAATAATATTCATATGCTATAGAGTTTTAACTTAGCTCTGAGAATTTTGAATATCCCAGTAAGAACTTGACATCCACTGTTGGACTAATGTGCTGTATACAAGTTAATTAACATGAAACCTTTCAAGGCAATAAAGATTAATAGAACTCTGTATACAAACAAAGTCACAGGGGCATAAATAATCAGTATGTCTTACGCAGAGCCACATATGTGTTTAATCTATGTGAGACTGTTATCCCCAATACTATGGGGTTGGAAATAATACAATAATTTACTGGAACTCCAACTGTTTTAGCTGAACTGAGCTCCCCCACTTTGGTGACACGTGTTTCTACATCCGTTGTAATGTAAACGTAAAACTTTTTCAAGGATACCATTGAGGTTAAACCCTTTTTTTTATTATTATGAGAGAAAAAAAGGTTGTGTGTTCTAGGTATTCATCAAACCTATAACACAAAACGAATTCAGTCATAAAATAGGATTATAGAAAAGTGTAAATTTATATTCTTATAAAAAATGGGAATAATATACTAATTTAGCCAAAACTATCAACCAATAAAATCATATATATTCCACACGAAGGACTTATGATAAGCATTTTAATTTTTTACAGCATAAAGAAGAATATACAATCCAAAAATATACTATACCTTTAATTCAAAACATTTTAAATTAACTTTAAAATGTATGCAGAATTTCTGATGATGTAGGTAATACATTTTTTTTGTGATGTCAGAATTGACGACATTTAGGATGATGATGATGATGATATTATCTATGATGTAATTACTGAAATTTTAGATAGGAATCTTACTTTTTAATGTTTGAAGGTAAACATTGAGATAATTTTGTCATTTGAATTTTCTTGCTTTTAAAAAAATAAAAAAAAATAAAAAAAAAATTGAAAATGTATTTTTATTTAAAGTAATAAAAAAAGATGATTAGGATGGCTGTAGACAATTGTAACACAGATTTAGCATTCCTGATTTCATAATTAGCACATTAGTAAACCCAGGTATTGCTTAGGTTTTCTTTTTATGTATATACTAGTCCTAAAGCCCTTTCTTTTGCTCTCTCTCTCCCCCTCTCTTTTGCTCTCTCTCTCCCCCTCTTTTGCGCTCTCCCCCCTCTCTTTTGCTCTCTCTCTCCCCCTCTCTTTTTCTCTCTCTCCCCATCTTTTTTTCTCTCTCTCCCCCTCTTTTGCTCTCTCTCTCCCCCTCTTTTTCTCTCTCTCCCCATCTTTTTTTTCTCTCTCCCCCCTCTTTTGCTCTCTCTCTCCCTCCCTTTTTGCTCTCTCTCCCCCTCTCTTTTGCTCTCGCTCTCTCTCCCCCTCTCTATTTTGCTCTCTCTCCCCCTCTCTCTTTTGCTCTCTCCCTCTCCCCTCTTTTACGTCCTCTCTCTTTCCCCCCTCTCTTTTGCGCTCTCTCTCTCCCCCCTCTCTTTTGTGCTCTCTCTCCCCCACTCTCTTTTGCTCTCTCTCTCCCCCTCTCTCTTTTGCTCTCTCTCCCCCTCTTTTGCGCTCTTCTCCCCCTCTCTTTTGTGCTCTCTCTCCCCCTCTTTTTTCTTCTCTCCCCCCTCTCTTTTGCGCTCTCTCCCCCCCTCTCTTTTGCTCTCTCTCCCCCCTCTCTTTTGCTCTCTCTCTCTCCCCCTCTCTCTTTTGCTCTCTTGACCCTCTCTCTCTCTTTTGCTCTCTCTCCCCCCCTCTCTTTTGCTCTCTCTCCCCCTCTCTCTTTTACTCTCCCCCCTCTCTTTTGTGCTCTCTCCCCCCTCTCTTTTGTGCTCTCTCCCCCCTCTCTTTTGTGCTCTCTCCCCCCTCTCTTTTGCGCTCTCTCCCCCCCCCCCCTCTCTTTTGCGCTCTCTTCCTCCCTCTCTTTTGCGCTCTCTCTCTCCCCCTCTCTTTTTTCCGCTCTCCCCCCTCTCTTTTGCACTCTCTCTCTCCCTCTTTTACTCTCTCTCTCTCCCTCTCTCTTTTGCTCTCTATCTCTCCCACCTCTCTTGATCTCTCTCTTCCCCCTTTCTTTTAAGCTCTCTCTCTCTCTCTCCCCTCTTTTGGTCTCTCTCCCCCCTCTTTTTTCCTCTCTCTTGCACTCTCTCTCTGCCCCCTCTTTTGTGCCCTCTCTCTCCCCCCTCTCTTTTGCACTCTCTCTCTCCCCCTCTCTTTTGCTCTTTCTTTCCCCCTCTTTTGCTCTCTCTTTCCCCCTCTTTTGCTCTCTCTTTCCCCCTCTTTTGCTCTCTATCTCTCCCACCTCTCTTGCTCTCTCTCTTCCCCCTTTCTTTTAAACTCTCTCTCTCTCCCCTCTTTTGGTCTCTCTCCCCCCTCTTTTTTCCTCTCTCTCTCCCCTCTCTTTTGCGCTCTTTCCCCCTCTCTTTTGCGCTCTCTCTCACCCCCTCTCTTTTGCTCTCTCTCTCTCACCCCCTCTTTTGCTCTCTCTCTCACCCCCTCTCTTTTGCTCTCTCTCTCTCACCCCCTCTCTTTTGCTCACTCTCTCCCCCTCTCTTTTGCTCTCTCTCTCCCCCTCTCTTTTGATCTCTCTCTCCCCCTCTCTTTTGATCTCTCTCTCCCCCTCTCTTTTGATCACTCTCTCCCCCTCTCTTTTGATCACTCTCTCCCCCTCTCTTTTGATCACTCTCTCCCCCTCTCTTTTGATCACTCTCTCCCCCTCTCTTTTGATCACTCTCTCTTCCCCTTTCTTTTGATCACTCTCTCCCCTCTTTTGCTCTCTCTCTCCCCCTCTTTTTTCCTCTCCCCCCTCTCTTTTGCTCTCTCTCCCCCTCGCTTTTGCGATCTCTCTCCCCCTCTCTTTTGCGCTGTCTCCCCCCTTTCTTTTGCTCTCTTACCCCCTCTTTTGCTATTTCTTCCCCCCTCTTTTGCTCTTTCTTCCCCATCCTTTGTGCTCTGCCATGCCCACTACAGCCTGATTATGCCCCCATAATGGCACCCCTGTCTGTCCACACCTCCATCAAGGCGCGCCCGGTCACGCCCCCCATCACACCCGCTTTGCACCACTATCTCATTCTCTGCTGCTCAAGGCCAGGTATGTTTGTCCTTGTGCAGTCTCTACTGCGCACACCTTCTTTTACATTGGCAGGCAAACAGTCTCCCAAGGGCTTCAAGAAGAACAATTTATTAAAATATACACCAACATACATATGCATGATCAGAGTCCTTTCTAGGAACAGTCAATTTTAACTGCAAGTGATTTACCCCTAATGCGGATGAATGTGGATACAGGCAGTGTTCACACCGCTCTTGATCTCTGCTTCCAGTACTTGCAGGGTCTACACTCCTTTTCTGATGTAGTTGGGTATAAATAGATGAGTCCCTAGAGGGAGATAAAATCCGATGTACGTTTCACCGTTAACCAACGTTTTTTTCCAGGAAGATAGTGCACAGATGAAACCAGATTTTAACATGTGCAGTCACAGGAACCAGAAGTGATGATCAATGTAGACTCCATGATTGTTATGGGCAATGCTGTTGTGGTTTCCAAAGGAATAAACTAAGGAGTCTCTGACTAACATTTTTGTTAAGGGCATTATCCTCATATTAGATGGTATAAAAAACATATATATTAATGTAACAAACATGATTTCAAAAACAAAATCATCATGAGTAATTATCAAATTTACACAATATAAAATAGACACGATAGAAAAACATAAATTTAATAGAATAAAAGGATTTTTCATAGAATATGATGTATCTCAAAAAGTTTGTTTGGGTCCATTGGGGAGGAGGGAATTCATGTTATAAAGCCATTTCATTTCCATACATCCCAACAAATTTTGGGTATCTCCTCCTCTCCAATGGGCATCAACTTTCCTGATGCTTAGAAACTCTAATTCACGTAGGATCTATCAACTACTTGTGTTTATACACACCTCCAACATAAAGCCATTTGAAAGACAGGATTACGTTTGAGGGTGCCCGATTGGCTTGTTGGACTCACACCCCTTCTGCGATTGGCCAAGACGCTGGCTTGGGCTAAACACATGCCTTGGAGGATGCCAGAGCTGGTTTGCAGTTGAATCAACTGATTTAATAAATGCTGTTTTATTATTTTTTAAATTGTGAGTGCTATTCTGTAGTAGGGCACTGTATTGTTTATTAAAAGGTATCTAATAATCTGCACTTAGATGTGGTTGTGCACTCCTGTCACTTTTTTATTAATCATTATTACTTGCGCCGAATTTGTTTTTGAAATCATGTTGGTTACATTGGTACATATGTATTGTATACTGTCTAATATGAGGTCAATGCCCTTAACAAAAATGTTAGTCAGAGATTCATTAGTTTATTCCATTGGGAACGGCATTGCCCATAACAATCATGGAGTCTACATTGATCATCACTTCCGGTTCCTGTGACTGCACAGGTTTAAATTTCCTCTGGTTTTTTCTGCGCACTATCTTCCTTGAAAAAAATGTTGGTTAACGGTGAAACGTACGTCGGATTTAATCTCCCTCTAGGGACTCATACATTTATACCCAACTACATCAGAAAAGGAGTGTAGACCCTGCAGGTACTGGAAGTAGAGATCGAGAGCGGTGTGTACGCTGCCATATATCTGCATCTATCCGCATTAGGGGTAAATCACTCGCAGTAAATATTGACTGTTCCTAGAAAGGACTCTGATCATGCATAAGTATGTTGGTGTATTGGATGTTTTATTGTATTTTATATGTATATTTTAATAAATTGTTCTTCTTGAAGCCCTTGGGAGACTGTTTGCCTGCCAGTATAAAAGCAGGTGTGCGCAGTGAAATAGCTTACTATAGCTTCATCTCATGTGAGCAGGATACCATCTAAACACATTCTCTTTACCATTGGGTACATTACAGAGTTACACAATATATTGTTTTCTCTTTTTTCAAGACCATCAGATTTGATCACATCACTCATTTGACATATCCTTTATATTTTGAATATATTATAGATCTTTGGATCTTTTATTGAAAACATTATTATACTTGTCTTTTTTGACATCCGCTATCACATTTATTTTCATATATATATTTATATATATATATATATATATATATATATATATATATATATATATATATATATATATATATATATATATATATACACACACACACACACACATATACACACACACACAAAACACAGAAAGGGGACTGCACTCTCAGACTGGACTGGGTACACATCCAATGACCCTGCAACATGCTCTGTCCTGGGTGCTATAGCACTCTCAGGAAGCTATGCTGTCTGCAGTCACATGCAGTTAAACCCAAACAAGCCTGGGTGCAAGGTCCATAGGGAAAATTACTAAATAAATTAATACAACACACAGAGAAAGTCCAGCTCTCGCTTACAAGCTCTCAGCTAAAATTAAAAGCAAAACTGGAAGAGTTAGTTACCGCATCTGGCCAAATGGGACCAGCCCGGGGAACCACGTCATGGTCTCTTCCAAAACCTGGGTCCCTAATACAGCCATATAAATGCAAGCTCTCAATCAAACAAACTGGGAACAAGTCAGGGTTCACAGACTTATGTATTCACCCTAGAAATATACAAAACACGGAAGGTGACTGCACTCTCAGACTCTTCCAGTTTTGCTTTTAATCTTAGCTAAGAGCTTGTAAGTGAGTGCTGGACTTTCTCTGTGTGTTGTACGTATATATATATATATATATATATATATATACACACACATACATACATACACACACACACATATACATTATATATATATATATATATATATATATATATATATATATATATATATATATATAATACTAAACTACCAATAGCCCTTAAAGGGCTTTTGTAGGACATTGCCATAAGTTAAACAGCTCTTTTACCTAAACAAATTACCAATCACCCCTTAACAGTAAAACCCCTCACGCACCAAACCACCCAAAATAAAAAAAACTAAACTACCCATTGCCACTAAAGGGGCATTTGTATGGGCATTGCCCTTAAAATGGCAATCAGCTCTTTTCCAGCCCAAAAACCCCTAATGTAAAAAAAATAAAAATAAAAAAAAGCCCCAAATAGGTACTCACGTTGACCGATTTAAAAATTACAGCCAATAGTGATGCAAGGTACCCCATTAAATATGGGGTACCTTGCATTCAATCTTCATTGTGCGACAAAAGATCGCATGAAGAGGAGCCTCCATGCCGCCGAGGACCGTCGCTAAGGATCCACACATCGGGGAAGCCAGCTCCGCACCTCCGCTCCATGTCGCCTTCGCTCCACATGAAGATAGATGATGGAGCCGCCTGGAGGAAGACCTTCTCTGTCTGACTTCAGGAACAGTGAGTACCTATTTGGGGCTTAGTGTTTGGATTTTTTTTTTATTTTTTATTTCGAAGATTAGGGATTTAATGGGCTGGAAACGAGCAATGTATGGGCAATGCCCATACAAATGCCCCTTTAGGGGCAATGGGTAGTTTAGGTTTTTTAGTGTTAGTTTTTTTATTTTGGGGGGATTTTACTGTTAGTGGGGATTTAGTCATTTTTAAATGTAAAAGAGCCGTTTAACTTAGGGCAATGCCCTACAAAAGGCCCTTTTAAGGGCTATTTGTAGTTTAGTTTAGAGGGTGTTTTTATTGGGGGGGGGGCATTTTATTTTCATAGGGATTAGGTTTAATCTTTTTTTAGTTTTGATCATTTTGTTTATTTTTTTCTGTAATTTTAGAGTTTTTTATTTTTTGTAATTTTAGAATTTTTTTTGTAATTTAATGTTAGGTTTTATTTAAGTATAACTTTGTATTGGAGTTAATTTTCGGGGTGTTAGGTTAGGGGGCTTAGTAATTAAATTAGTTATTTGCATTGTGGGGGATTGGCGGTTTAGAAGTTAATAGGTTTATTAGGTTTATTGCGATGACATTTTCGGAATCCACCGGGATGCAACTTCGCTGCATCCAGGTGGATTCTTTTGACTGCGCGCGCAGCCAACATTCTTTTGGCTGCCTCGCACAGCCAACATTCCTTTGAGGATGTGTGCAGAACTGGCTTTTGTAGGGCATTGCCCTAAATAAAACAGCTCTTTTACCTAAACAAATTACCATTTACCCCCTAACAGTAAAACCCCCCACCCACCAAACCCCCCAAAATAAAAAAAAACTAAACTACCCATTGCCCCTAAAGGGGCATTTGTATGGGCATTGCTCTTTAAAGGCATTCAGCTTTTTTACTGCCCTTAAAGGGCAATCAGCTCTTTTCCAGCCCAAAAAACCCTAATCTAAAAAAACAGCCACCCCAAAAAATAAAAAAAGCCTAAGACCAAGCCCCAAATATGTACTCACCGTTCCTGAAGTCCGGTGGAGTAGGTCTTCTTCCAGGTGGCTCCATCATCTTCTATCTTTATCTGGAACGAAGGCAACACGGAGCGGAGGTGTGGAGCTGTCTTCCCCGATACGTGGATCAGCAGCAGTGGTCCTCAATGTCGGTCCTCTTCCGTGGCAGTCCTCAGTAGCATGGAGGCTCCTCTTCATCCGATGTCCATCGTACACTGAATTTTGAATGCAAGGTACCACAATCAATTTGGGGTACCTTGCATTCCTATTGGCTGAAATTTTGTAATCAGCCAATAGGATTAGAACTACTGAAATCATAAGATTTCTGTAGCTTTCATCCTATTGACTGATTTCAAAATTTCAGCCAATAGTAATGCAAGGTACCCCAATAAATATGGGGTGCCTTGCATTCAATCTTCAGTGTGCGACGGACGATCGCATGAAGAAGAGCCTCCACGCCGCCGAGGACCACTGATAAGGATCCACACAATGGGGATGCCAGCTCTGCACCTCCGCTCCATGCCGCCTTCGCTCCGCATGAAGATAGAAGATGAGAGCCGCCTGGAAGAAGACCTTCTCCGTCGGACTTCAGGAACGGTGAGTACCTATTTGGGGCTTAGTGTTAGGATTTTTTTTTATTTTTGTTTTATCGTTTATTTTTAAGATTAGGGATTTAATGGGCTGGAAAAGAGCAATGTATGGGCAATGCCCATACAAATGCCCCTTTAGGGGCAATGGGTAGTTTAGTTTTTTTTAGTGTTATTTTTATTTTTATTTTGGGGGGTTTGGTGGGTGGGGGGATTTTACTGTTAGGGTGGGATTTAGTAATTTTTAAATGTAAAAGAGATGTTTAACTTAGGGCAATGCCCTACAAAATGACCTTTTAAGGGCTATTGGTAGTTTAGGGGGTGTTTTTATTTTGGGTGGGCTTTTTTATTTTCATAGGGATTAGGTTTAATTATTTTTGATAATTTTGTTTATTTTTTTATGTAATTTTAGAGTTTTTTATTTTTTGTAATTTTAGATATTTTTTTTGTAATTTAATGTTAGGTTTTATTTAGGTATAACTTAGTATTGAGGTTAATTTAGGGGGTGTTAGGTTAGGGGGCTTAGTAATTAAATTAGTTATTTGCATTGTGGGGGATTAGCAGTTTAGGAGTTAATAGGTTAATTAGGTTTATTGCAATGTCATTTTCGGAATCCACCAGGATGCAATTTCGCTGCATCCAGGTGGATTCTTTTGGCTGCCTCACACAGCCAACATTCCTTTGAGGATGCGTGCAGAACTGGCAACACCGACGGACGCGTTACAAACGCGATTATAGTATATGTATATATATATATATATATATATATATATTTTTTTTTTTTTTTAAGAAAAAAGAAAATGTGTTAGACCATTGGCCCACACTTGTTTCCCTGTTTCCAGCACCAGAGCATAAGGTCTATTATATCCAAACTATTTTATAGTGATAATAACAGCCACTAAATAGGGTGCCCTTAAGCCTCCTAAACAACTTAAACTATTCTATACTGTTGCAATGTTACAAAATAAGATCGATACATTTATATACTAAGTGATTACTTTATTGCTACAAGAGATAACACAGACATATATTGCAAATTACTGAACGTGGACCCACTTAAGATTATCGGTATCCCGAAAAAAAATCAGATGACTAAAAAAAGATATCCTTGAGGGTATAGTTATTTAAAGTCCCACATAGCTTATCTGATAACTTATGCATCACATTTACGTTACTTTGTTGCAATCTTCAGTGGGAGATTATGGCAAGGTATTTAAACACTCACGGGTATTTAACATTCACGGGTATTTATATTCCAACAGTCACAGCTTTGGTTATATTGTAGGTATATGCAGAAAACTGAGTCATTATCACTTGTCTCAACTGGCTCAATACCATTGTTAGCCTGTTCTATGGCGATTTACCACCTGGGCGCAGCTTTTTAGCCCAGTAATGCTTTGCACAGATTAGAAATTTCATGTAGTATATCAGTCTGATCCCGCCTATTACGGTCAGTCCAGCACCGAAATACCAGGCGATTCCGCTCTGAACAAGGAACACAGCAACCCCAGATGATTGTTTCAGCCATCATTAGTCCTCGTCAGTGAGGTGTAGCCTTATTCCTCTAAGCACACTGAGCAAGGAGTCCACGTCTGGTTGCCCCTTTTCCCATAGGGAGACTAAATACACACAGAGAGAAGCACACTCACAGGAACAAACAACTGGCTCAATACCATTGGTAGCCTGTTCTATGGTGATTTACCACCTGGGTGTAACTCTTTTAGCCCAGTAATGCTTTGCACAGAGTAGAATTTTCCTATAGTATATTAGCCTGATCCCGCCTATTATGGTCATTCCAGTGCTGAAATACCAGGCAATTCCTCTCTGAACAAAGAACACAGCAACCCCAGACGATAGTTTCGGCCTTCATTAGGCCTCGTCAGTGAGGTGTAGCCATATTCCTCTAAGCACACTGAGCAAGGAGTCCACGTCTGGTTGCCCCTTTTTCCCCATAGGGAGACTAAATACATATAGAGAGAAGTGCACTCACAGGAATTAACAACTGGCTCAATACCATTGGTAGCCTGTTCTATGGCGATATATATATATACATACACACACATACTGTATATATATATATATATATATATATATATATATACATACATATACATACACACACATACTGTATATATATATATATATATATATATATATATCCTATATAATAAATGGCCAAGTATGTTTCTCAGATGCAGTCATGCGCAGTAGAGACTGCACGTGACAAACATACCTGGCCGTTTGGCTCCTGACACTCAGCACTCAGCACAGAGCAAGGCTGAAGCAGAGTGTCAGGGAGCGTGGCTGACGGGAGCGTCACGAGGGGTGTGGTCGGATGTCAAGGGGCGTGGCCGGGCACAGTAAGGGCGTGGCCGGGTGGGTGTCGCTGCGATGGGGCATGGGCAGGCGGGGTGCCGTGATGGGGGCGTGGCCAGAGAGGCAAAGGCTTTCAATTAAGACAGAGCCGGAGAGGGAGCAGAAGAGGGGGGGAGAGAGAGAGCCAAAGAGGAGAGAGAGCCAAAGAGGAGAGAGAGCCAAAGAGGAGAGAGAGAGCCAAAGAGGGGGGGGTGAGCCAAAGGGGGGGGGGGGAGAGAGAGCCAAAGGGGGGGGGAGAGAGCCCAAGAGGAGAGAGAGCCAAAGAGGGGGAGAGAGAGCCAAAGGAGGGGGGAGAGAGAGCCAAAGAGGGGGGGAGAGAGAGCCAAAGGAGGGGGGAGAGAGAGCCAAAGGGGGGGGGGGGAGAGCCAAAGAGGGGGGAGAGAGAGCCAAAGAGGGGGGAGAGAGAGCCAAAGAGGGGGGGAGAGAGAGCCAAAGAGGGGGGAGAGAGAGCCAAAGAGGGGGGAGAGAGAGCCAAAGGAGGGGGGAGAGCCAAAGAGGGGGGAGAGAGAGAGCCAAAGAGGAAAGAGAGCCAAAGAGGGGGAGAGAGAGCCAAAGAGGGGGAGAGAGAGCCAAAGAGGGGGAGAGAGAGCCAAATAGGGGGAGGAGAGAGCCAAAGAGGGGGGGGGGAGAGCCAAAGAGGGGGGGGGAGAGAGCCAAAGAGGGGGGGGGAGAGAGCCAAAGAGGGGGGGGAGAGAGCCAAAGAGGGGGGGGGAAGAGAGCCAAAGAGGGGGGGAGAGAGCCAAAGAGGGGGGGGAGAATAAAAGAGGGGGGAGAGAGCGCAAAAGAGGGGGGATGAGAGAACAAAAGAGGGGGGAGAGAGAGCAAAAGAGGGGGGGAGAGAGAGCCAAAGAGGGGGGGAGAGAGAGCAAAAGAGGGGAGAGAGAGAGCAAAAGAGAGGAGAGAGAGAGCGCAAAGGAGAGGGGGAGAGAAAGCAAAAGAGAGGGGGGGAGAGAGGGGGGGGAAGAGAGAGCAAAAGAGAGGGGGGGAAGAGAGAGAAAAAGAGAGGGGGGAAGAGAGCAAGGGGTGGGGTGGGTTGGGTGGGAGAGCAAGGGGTGTCGCTGCGATGGGGCTATTTAGAAGTTAATAGGTTTATTGCAATGACATTTTCGGAATCCACTGGGATGCAACTTCGCTGCATCCAGGTGGATTCTTTTGACTGCGCGCGCAGCCAACATTCTTTTGGCTGCCTCGCACAGCCAACATTCCTTTGAGGATGCGTGCAGAACTGGCTTTTGTAGGGCATTGCCCTAAATAAAACAGCTCTTTTACCTAAACAAATTACCATTTACCCCGTAACAGTAAAAACCCCCACCCACCAAACCCCCCAAAATAAAAAAAAACTAAACTACCCATTGCCCCTAAAGGGGCATTTGTATGGGCATTGCTCTTTAAAGGCATTCAGCTTTTTTACTGCCCTTAAAGGGCAATCAGCTCTTTTCCAGCCCAAAAAACCCTAATCTAAAAAAACAGCCACCCCAAAAAATAAAAAAAGCCTAAGACCAAGCCCCAAATATGTACTCACCGTTCCTGAAGTCCGGTGGAGTAGGTCTTCTTCCAGGTGGCTCCATCATCTTCTATCTTTATCCGGAACGAAGGCAACACGGAGCGGAGGTGTGGAGCTGTCTTCCCCGATACGTGGATCAGCAGCAGCGGTCCTCAATGTCGGTCCTCTTCCGTGGCAGTCCTCGGTAGCATGGAGGCTCCTCTTCATCCGATGTCCATCGTACACTGAATTTTGAATGCAAGGTACCACAATCAATTTGGGGTACCTTGCATTCCTATTGGCTGAAATTTTGTAATCAGCCAATAGGATTAGAGCTACTGAAATCATATTGGCTGTTTAAATCAGCCAATAAGATTTCTGTAGCTTTCATCCTATTGACTGATTTCAAAATTTCAGCCAATAGTAATGCAAGGTACCCCAATAAATATGGGGTGCCTTGCATTCAATCTTCAGTGTGCGACGGACGATCGCATGAAGAGGAGCCTCCACGCCGCCGAGGACCACTGATAAGGATCCACACAATGGGGATGCCAGCTCTGCACCTCCGCTCCATGCCTCCTTCGCTCCGCATGAAGATAGAAGATGAGAGCCGCCTGGAAGAAGACCTTCTCCGTCGGACTTCAGGAACGGTGAGTACCTATTTGGGGCTTAGTGTTAGGATTTTTTTTTATTTTTGTTTTATCGTTTATTTTTAAGATTAGGGATTTAATGGGCTGGAAAAGAGAAATGTATGGGCAATGCCCATACAAATGCCCCTTTAGGGGCAATGGGTAGTTTAGTTTTTTTTAGTGTTATTTTTATTTTTATTTTGGGGGGTTTGGTGGGTGGGGGGATTTTACTGTTAGGGTGGGATTTAGTAAATTTTAAATGTAAAAGAGATGTTTAACTTAGGGCAATGCCCTACAAAATGACCTTTTAAGGGCTATTGGTAGTTTAGGGGGTGTTTTTATTTTGGGTGGGCTTTTTTATTTTCATAGGGATTAGGTTTAATTATTTTTGATAATTTTGTTTATTTTTTTATGTAATTTTAGAGTTTTTTATTTTTTGTAATTTTAGATATTTTTTTTGTAATTTAAGGTTAGGTTTTATTTAGGTATAACTTAGTATTGAGGTTAATTTAGGGGGTGTTAGGTTAGGGGGCTTAGTAATTAAATTAGTTATTTGCATTGTGGGGGATTAGCGGTTTAGGAGTTAATAGGTTAATTAGGTTTATTGCAATGTCATTTTCGGAATCCACCAGGATGCAATTTCGCTGCATCCAGGTGGATTCTTTTGGCTGCCTCACACAGCCAACATTCCTTTGAGGATGCGTGCAGAACTGGCAACACCGACGGACGCGTTACAAACGCGATTATAGTATATGTATATATATATATATATATATATATATATATATATATATATATATATATATTATTTTTTTTTTTAAGAAAAAAGAAAATGTGTTAGACCATTGGCCCACACTTGTTTCCCTGTTTCCAGCACCAGAGCATAAGGTCTATTATATCCAAACTATTTTATAGTGATAATAACAGCCACTAAATAGGGTTCCCTTAAGCCTCCTAAACAACTTAAACTATTCTATACTGTTGCAATGTTACAAAATAAGATTGATACATTTATATACTAAGTGATTACTTTATTGCTACAAGAGATAACACAGACATATATTGCAAATTACTGAACGTGGGCCCACTTAAGATTATCGGTATCCCGAAAAAAAATCAGATGACTAAAAAAAGATATCCTTGAGGGTATAGTTATTTAAAGTCCCACATAGCTTATCTGATAACTTATGCATCACATTTACGTTACTTTGTTGCAATCTTCAGTGGGAGATTATGGCAAGGTATTTAAACACTCACGGGTATTTAACATTCACGGGTATTTATATTCCAACAGTCACAGCTTTGGTTATATTGTAGGTATATGCAGAAAACTGAGTCATTATCACTTGTCTCAACTGGCTCAATACCATTGTTAGCCTGTTCTATGGCGATTTACCACCTGGGCGCAGCTTTTTAGCCCAGTAATGCTTTGCACAGATTAGAAATTTCATGTAGTATATCAGTCTGATCCCGCCTATTACGGTCAGTCCAGCACCGAAATACCAGGCGATTCCGCTCTGAACAAGGAACACAGCAACCCCAGATGATTGTTTCAGCCATCATTAGTCCTCGTCAGTGAGGTGTAGCCATATTCCTCTAAGCACACTGAGCAAGGAGTCCACGTCTGGTTGCCCCTTTTTCCCCATAGGGAGACTAAATACATATAGAGAGAAGTTCACTCACAGGAACAAACAACTGGCTCAATACCATTGGTAGCCTGTTCTATGGCGATATATATATATACATACACTCACACATACTGTATATATATATATATATATATATATATATATATATATATATATATATATATATATATATATATATACATACATACACACACACACATACTGTATATATATATATATATCCTATATAATAAATGGCCAAGTATGTTTCTCAGATGCAGTCATGCGCAGTAGAGACTGCACGTGACAAACATACCTGGCCGTTTGGCTCCTGACACTCAGCACAGAGCAAGGCTGAAGCAGAGTGTCAGGGAGCGTGGCTGATGGGAGCGTCACGAGGGGTGTGGTCGGATGTCGAGGGGCGTGGCCGGGCACAGTAAGGGCGTGGCCGGGTGGGTGTCGCTGCGATGGGGCATGGGCAGGCGGGGTGCTGTGATGGGGGCGTGGCCAGAGAGGCAAAGGCTTTCAATTAAGACAGAGCCAGAGAGGGAGCAGAAGAGGGGGGGAGAGAGAGAGCCAAAGAGGAGAGAGAGCCAAAGAGAAGAGAGCCAAAGAGGAGAGAGAGAGCCAAAGAGGGGGGGGGGGGTGAGCCAAAGGGGGGGAGAGAGAGCCAAAGGGGGGGGAGAGAGCCCAAGAGGAGAGAGAGCCAAAGAGGGGGGAGAGAGAGAGCCAAAGGAGGGGGAGGAGAGAGCCAAAGAGGGGGGGAGAGAGAGCCAAAGAGGGGGGAGAGAGAGCCAAAGGAGGGGGGGAGAGAGAGCCAAAGGAGGGGGGAGAGAGAGCCAAAGGAGGGGGGAGAGAGCCCAAGAGGAGAGAGAGCCAAAGAGGGGGGAGAGAGAGCCAAAGAGGGGGGGCGAGAGAGCCAAAGGAGGGGGGAGAGAGAGCCAAAGGGGGGGGAGAGAGCCCAAGAGGAGAGAGAGCCAAAGAGGGGGGAGAGAGAGCCAAAGAGGGGGGGAGAGAGAGCCAAAGAGGAGAGAGAGCCAAAGAGGGGGGAGAGAGAGCCAAGAGGGGGGAGAGAGAGCCAAAGGAGGGGGGGAGAGCCAAAGAGGGGGGGGAGAGAGAGAGCCAAGAGGAAAGAGAGCCAAAGAGGGGGAGAGAGAGCCAAAGAGGGGGAGAGAGAGCCAAAGAGGGGGAGAGAGAGCCAAATAGGGGGAGGAGAGAGCCAAAGAGGGGGGGGAGAGCCAAAGAGGGGGGGGGAGAGCCAAAGAGGGGGGGGGAGAGAGCCAAAGAGGGGGGGGAGAGAGCCAAAGAGGAGAGAGAGCCAAAGAGGGGGGAGAGAGAGCCAAAGAGGGGGGGAGAGAGCCAAAGGGGGGGAGAGAGAGCCAAAGGGGGGGGAGAGAGCCCAAGAGGAGAGAGAGCCAAAGAGGGGGGAGAGAGAGCCAAAGAGGGGGGAGAGAGAGCCAAAGAGGGGGGAGAGCCAAAGAGGGGGGAGAGAGAGCCAAAGGAGGGGGGAGAGCCAAAGAGGGGGGAGAGAGAGAGCCAAAGAGGAAAGAGAGCCAAAGAGGGGGAGAGAGAGCCAAAGAGGGGGAGAGAGAGCCAAAGAGGGAGGAGAGAGAGCCAAAGAGGGGAGGAGAGAGCCAAAGAGGGGGGGGGGAGAGCCAAAGGGGGGGGAGAGAGCCAAAGAGGGGGGGGAGAGAGCCAAAGAGGAGGGGGGAGAATAAAAGAGGGAGGGGAGAACAAAAGAGGGGGGAGAGAGAGCAAAAGAGGGGGGAGAGAGAGCAAAAGAGGGGGGAGAGAGAGCAAAAGAGGGGGGAGAGAGAGCAAAAGAGAGGAGAGAGAGAGCGCAAAGGAGAGGGGGGAGAGAAAGCAAAAGAGAGGGGGGAGAGAGGGGGGGGAAGAGAGAGCAAAAGAGAGGGGGGGGAAGAGAGAGCAAAAGAGAGGGGGGAAGAGAGCAAGGGGTGGGGTGGGGTTGGGTGGGAGAGCAAGGGGTGTCGCTGCGATGGGGCATGGGCAGGCAGGGTGCCGCGATGGGGGCATGGCCAGAGAGGCAAAGGCTTTCAATTAAGACAGAGCCGGAGAGGGAGCAGAAGAGGGGGGGAGAGAGAGAGCCAAAGAGGAGAGAGAGCCAAAGAAGAGAGAGAGCCAAAGAGGAAAGAGAGCCAAAGAGGGGGGGGGGGAGAGAGCCAAAGAGGGGGGGGGGAGAGAGCCAAAGAGGGGGGGGGGAGAGAGCCAAAGGAGGGGGGAGAGCCAAAGGGGGGGGGAGAGCCAAAGGGGGGGGGAGAGCCAAAGGGGGGGGGAGAGAGCCAAAGGGGGGGGGGGAGAGCCAAAGGGGGGGGAGAGAGAGAGCCAAAGGGGGGGAGAGAGAGAGCCAAAGGGGGGGAGAGCCAAAGAGGGGGGAGAGAGAGAGCCAAAGAGGGGGAGAGGGAGCCAAAGAGGGGGGAGAGAGAGCCAAAGAGGGGGGAGAGAGAGCCAAAGGAGGGGGGAGGAGAGAGCCAAAGAGGGGGGAGAGAGAGCCAAAGAGGGGGGAAGAGGAGCCAAAGAGAGGGGGGAGAGAGAGCCAAAGGAGGGGGGAGAGAGAGCCAAAGAGGGGGGAGAGAGAGCCAAAGAGGGGGGAGAGAGAGCCAAAGAGGGGGGAGAGAGAGCCAAAGGAGGGGGGAGAGCCAAAGAGGGGGTGAGAGAGAGAGCCAAAGAGGAAAGAGAGCCAAAGAGGGGGAGAGAGAGCCAAAGAGGGGGGGAGAGAGAGCCAAAGAGGGGAGGAGAGAGAGCCAAATAGGGGGAGGAGAGAGCCAAAGAGGGGGGGGGGAGAGCCAAAGAGGGGGGGGAGAGAGCCAAAGAGGGGGGGGAGAGAGCCAAAGAGGAGAGAGAGCCAAAGAGGGGGGAGAGAGAGAGCCCAAGAGGGGGGCGAGAGAGCCAAAGGAGGGGGGAGAGAGAGCCAAAGGGGGGGGAGAGAGCCCCAAGAGGAGAGAGAGCCAAAGAGGGGGGAGAGAGAGCCAAAGAGGGGGGAGAGAGAGCCCAAAGAGGGGGGGAGAGAGAGCCAAAGGAGGGGGGAGAGCCAAAGAGGGGGGAGAGAGAGAGCCAAAGAGGAAAGAGAGCCAAAGAGGGGGAGAGAGAGCCAAAGAGGGGGAGAGAGAGCCAAAGAGGGGGAGAGAGAGCCAAATAGGGGGAGGAGAGAGCCAAAGAGGGGGGGGGGGAGAGCCAAAGAGGGGGGGGAGAGAGCCAAAGAGGGGGGGGGAGAGAGCCAAAGAGGGGGGGAGAATAAAAGAGGAGGGGAGAACAAAAGAGGGGGGAGAGAGAGCAAAAGAGGGGGGAGAGAGAGCAAAAGAGGGGGAGAGAGAGCAAAAGAGGGGGAGAGAGAGAGCAAAAGAGAGGAGAGAGAGAGCGCAAAGGAGAGGGGGGAGGAGAAAGCAAAAGAGAGGGGGGAGAGAGGGGGGGAAGAGAGAGCAAAAGAGAGGGGGGGGAAGAGAGAGCAAAAAGAGAGGGGGGAAGAGAGCAAGGGGTGGGGTGGGGTTGGGTGGGAGGAGCAAGGGGTGTCGCTGCGATGGGGCATGGGCAGGCAGGGTGCCCGCGATGGGGGGCATGGCCAGAGAGGCAAAGGCTTTCAATTACGACAGAGCGGAGAGGGAGCAGAAGAGGGGGGGAGAGGAGAGAGCCAAAGAGGAGAGAGAGCCAAAGAAGAGGAGAGAGCCAAGAGGAAAGAGAGCCAAAGAGGGGGGGGGGGAGAGAGCCAAAGAGGGGGGGAGGCGAGCGGAGAGAGCCAAAGAGGGGGGGGGAGAGAGCCCAAAGTAGGGGGGGAGAGCCAAAGGGAGGGGGAGAGCCAAAGGGGGGGGGAGCGCCCAAAGGGGGGGGAGAGAGAGCCAAGGGGGGGGGAGAGCCAAAGGGGGGGAGAGAGAGAGAGGGGGGAGAGCGAGAGAGAGCCAAAGGGGGGGAGAGCCAAAGAGGGGGGAGAGAGAGAGCCAAAGAGGGGGAGAGGGAGCCAAAGAGGGGGGAGAGAGAGCCAAAGAGGGGGGGGAGAGAGCCAAAGAGGGGGGGGGGAGAGAGCCAAAGAGGGGGGGGGAGAGAGCCAAAGAGGGGGGGGAGAGAGAGCCAAAGAGGGGGGGAGAGAGAGCCAAAGAGGGGGGGAGAGAGCCAAAGAGGGGGGGGAGAGAGCCAAAGAGGGGGGGGGAGAGAGCCAAAGAGGGGGGGAGAGAGCCAAAGAGGGGGGGAGAGAGCCAAAGAGGGGGGGGGAGAGAGCCAAAGAGGGGGGAGAGAGCCAAAGAGGGGGGGGAGAGAGCCAAAGAGGGGGGGAGAGAGCCAAAGAGGGGGGGAGAGCCAAAGAGGGGGGAGAGCCAAAGAGCGGGGAGAGAGAGAGCCAAAGAGGAAAGAGAGCCAAAGAGGGGGAGAGAGAGCCAAAGAGGGGGGAGAGAGAGAGCCAAAGAGGGGGAGAGAGAGAGCCAAAGAGGGGGAGAGAGAGCAGCCAAAGAGGGGCGAGAGAGAGAGAGCCAAAGAGGGGGGGGGAGAGACAAAGAGGGGGGGGGAGAGCCAAAGAGGGGGGGAGAGAGCCAAAGAGGGGGGGCAGAGAGGCCAAATATGGGGGGAGAGAGCAAAGAGGGGGGGAGAATAAAAGAGGGGGGAGGAGAACAAAAAGAGTGGGGGGAGAACCAAAAGAGGGGGGATCGGAGAACAAAAGATAAGGGGGGAGAGAGCAAAAGAACGGGGGGAGAGAGAGCAAAAGAAAGGGGGGCGAGAGAGAGCAAAAGAGGGGGGCAGAGAGAGCAAAAGAGGGGGGAGGGGAGAGAGAGCAAAAGAGGGGGGAGAGAGAGCAAAAGAGGGGGAGAGAGAGCAAAAGAGGGGGTGAGGAGAGAGAGCAAAAGAGAGGAGAGAGAGAGCGCAAAGGAGAGGGGGGAGAGAGAGCAAAAGAGGGGGGGGAAGAGAGGGGGGGAAGAGAGGGTGGGGAGAGAGGGGTGGGAGAGGGGGGGGGAAGAGAGCAAGGGGTGGGACCGCTGTACTGCATAAAATGGCCCGTGTACAAGGCTTTAGTACTAATCTATATATATATATATATAACTATATATATACACACACACACAATATACATACGCACACATACGGTATATACTATATATATATATATATATAATGTAGAATTACTGCAGCACTACCGGGTATATTTTAACAATTTTAATTACAAATATATATATATTATATATATATATATATATATATATATACATACGCATATACACACACACTGTATATTCTGTACTTTAAATAGCAGTTCACAGAATTTCCCCTATGAGAGAACCCAAATAAATTATTCATTGGAATTACTTTTGTTTTGGTCTGTTTGTTGGTGCCCACATCAAAACATGTGCCTGACATTTAGCAGAGTCTGTTTTCCACTACAATGCTATAATAAGAATTTGAAATAGATAGGAATAGCTACAGTAAGGCTAGGGTTCATGTCTGCATAATATTTTACTTCTCATGCAGATACTAATGCCAACAAACTCCTCTCTGCACTGAAGTGTCAGCTGATGAATGTTTTGTTATGGTCTATGGACATAAAGTGTGATATAAAGGAGCCTTATGGAGAAAAACAGATATGTTTTGTTTTTGAGTAGTAAAAAAAGGTTTCTATGCTTTGGTAGTCAACAAAGCACACATTCTCACAATGTTTTTTTTTTTTTTTTTCCATCATTGCAGACGATCAGCCAATGAAGCGCCAGATTACAAGTGGTGCGGTAATGATAGATCAGGTTGTTATACACATTATCACTGGAACATGCTATCATTTGTGCACAACTTGAATGGTTAGCGTTGCGGATATCGCTCTAGCGCAACCCTATGCTTTCAATGGATATCGCCGTCGTGCTAAATACCGCTGGTATTACAAGTTATAAATTGAAAGTTATAGCTTGTGCTGAGAGAAAGTCAAAACTGCGCTTGAATATTTAGCGTACTGGAGTCCTGAAGTGTAAGAGTTAAAAAATAAAAAATCAGAAAAACATAAAAAGGGATATGAAACCCAAAAAATGTATTTTGCTATTCAGACAGAGCACACCATTTTAAAAAAAAGTTTTCCAATTTACTTCTATTATCAAATTTTCTTTTCTCCCATGATATTCTGGGTTGAAGAGATACTTAGGTAGGCATCTGGATTACTACATGGCAGGAAATATTGCTGCCAACTATTCCTTTGCAAATGGATAACACTTCTTGCAAAACTGCCCTATAGTGCTACCAGAAATGGGCTGGCTCCTAAGAAATTAGTCCATGCTTTTCAGCAAAAGATAACAAAAGAATTAAGAAAATTTGCTAATAGAAGTAAATTAGAAGGTTGTTTAAAATGGTATGCTCTATCTAATCATGAAGGAAAAAACATTTGGGTTTCATATCCCTTTAAAATAAAACTATTACACTGAAATATACACTTCTATACTATAATTGCGCTTTGTAACGTGTCAGTTGCCTTATCAGTTGCATGCACAGCCAAAAGAACTGTTGGCTGCGTCCGCAGCCCAAACTCTAATCCCACTGGGGCGAGATAACCTATGATGCATTGCCGCACAAAAGTATTAACAAACCGCCCAACAAAGTGTTTACAAAAACATCTAACCACCCTGCACGAAGTATTAACAAAAACACCCTTAACCCACCCCGCACAAATAGTATTAACAAAAACACCTAACCGCTCGCACAAAGTAATAACAAACCGCCCCGCACAAAGTATTTAACAAACCGCCAGCCCCACAACAAAGTATTAACAAACCATCCGAAACGCAATATGTATCTCTAACCATCGTTCCCCCTCAGGAATAACTAAAAAAAATGTATTAACCCTAATCTGCCATTCACCCACAACGCAATAACCAAATTAAAATATTAACCCCTAAACCCACAAATCCCGCACAACGCCAACTACCTAATTACCCTATTAACCCCTTAAACTGCCAACACCCCACAACGCCAACTACTAAATACACTACTTTAAACTCTAAACCGCAAAACTCTCACAACTACAACTACCTAATTCTAATAAAAGGCTCCCTTGCACTTAGGATTGTACCACATCTTGCACATGCCTTTGTATAGACTGCAGTGACGTGCAGTGAGGTCAGAGGCTGGTGAGGCACTTGATATGATATGCTGGAGAAAACACTATACGTGCGGCCGCAAGTACCCCCAATATGGCAAGTTTTTAATTATAGCTGAACCAGTGCATAGATGAAATAATCATCTGATGGTGTGAGAGCATGGTAGTAGCCATGGTGTTACTGATCAGATGATTATTTCACCCTGGTGCACCTAGTTCAGCTATAATTAAAACCTGACCTGTTGGGGGTACTTGAGGACCACAGTTAAGATACGCATTGTACTAAAGCACCAGCTCATCTCGCATATGTAAATTACCTGGAGACACAAACATACATGAATATTCAAGGTTATATTTTCCTTGAACATTAAATTCCAAAGGTTAATAATCACATTATACTGTGTCATTTTTCCTATTCCCTTCAGTAATAGCCAGATGTATTTGCTCTGCTATATTGAAGGATGTATGTATAGTCTATTTAGATCTATCCAATGGTCTATCAAAAAACTAAAGTATATAGTATTCAATTGTAATACTATCTCATTTCATTATTTAGAGGTAGCATCGATTTAGAAGATTTAAAGCTTAAAAGGAATCATATCACTGCATATCACTGATAGACTGGCTGTTATGAGCCCCTCAGCTCTTGGGCAGTGGTGCGACTGCACCTCGCTACACCAATGGTAGTTCCGCCCTGCTCAGGGGCTATATATGCTATGATATCAAAAGGGGGTGTACTGGGTCTAATCTCAGATAGTAGCATTTGCTTTTAACACTGCATTTCTATTGCAATGTACTTAACAGGACAGCCCCAGAATGCTATTCTGAATATCCTAATGCACACATACTATATCTATATACTGTATATGCACACATATATATCTAAATTCTGTATATGCACACATATATATTCTATATACTGTATATGCACACATATATACTCTAAATTCTGTATATGAACACATATATATCTATATACTGTGTATGCACACATATATATCCTAAATTCTGTATATGCACACATATATATCTATATACTGCTATATGCACACAAAATCATACACAGATGTCACAGACACACACACACATAGGGGTGGCTTCTCATGCACGAGACACGCTGTCTAACAACATATACATATGTTAATTCTTATCTTGCTTAAATAAGTTCATTTGTTTTCCACACATATACACCAGAGTCTTAAACAATCACAGAGAGGTGCTCTCACACACACAGTAGGCTTTTCCTTTAAAACCCACATGCTCTATATGTCATTCAGGGCAGTTTCTATCCATTCTACTGCCACCTTTTCCTTATACCAACCTCAATCCCTGCTCTACTCTTACATTTGGGGCAAGACGAAACCTAGAGTTAATAAGGCTACTATGTACAATCCCTGAGGGATGGAAGACTGAAGCTACCTAAGACTAGAGACTTATTATACTTTGGTATGCTCTACACATAATTTTAGACTGGCACTGAATGTGATCAATGAAATCTTGGATCTCCAATTATTCACATATATTAAAATCCCATTTCCAGGGGCTTTATGCTGTCTTTTAAAGAACGTCCCTTGGATTAAATTTCACTCCCTTTATACCAAATGTCTAATTTATGGGACTTTCTTATCCACTGCTTCTCCCAAACTCTCCCACATTGAGGGTTTCCTTAATAACCTATTTCACCAAAATACTGAATTACATGGGGATCTAGTAAATCAACTTACAAAATTTAAATAACTGGGAGCTGGGGTATACAGTACACATAACTAAATACACGCAGATGACAAAACTTAAAACAGAATAGACCTATATGATGTACTAGGTGGTTTAGTACCTAATTGGCTCAAATATCACCAATTGCCATCATATTTTGGCTACCTCCCCACCGGTGACTCAATGTCCAGACCTCTGACTCCATTTGACCAGACTTGTTTGATGGTGTCACCAATCTTTCACACCTTATAATGGGCCAGAAGAATTTTCCTAGATGTTCAGAATTGAAAACGTCCCCAACTATATTGAGAGACGGAATAAGGAGATTGGGGGAGAACTTCATAAATCAGACTGGAAATGTATAATGGGAAACACTTCCTCCACCAAAGTTTTTACAAATTAATTCTAACATTCTAACCCGATGGTACTCTACCCCTTTGTATATTAAAAGCCTTTCCTAACTCCTCTGAATTATGATGGAGGGTTTGTGTAATTAAAAGAACATTACTTCCTATTTGGTGGTCCTGCTCCAAACTGAAGTAATTTTTGGTCCTTAAAGGGACACTGTACCCAAATTTTTTCTTTCGTGATTCAGATAGAGCATGGCATTTTAAGCAACTTTCTAATTTACTCCTATTATCAAATTCTCTTCATATCTTTATTTGAAATGCAAGAAAGTAAATTTAGATGCCGGCCCATTTTTGGTGATCAACCTGGGTTGTTCTTGCTGATTGGTGGATAAACTCATCCACCAATAAAAAAGTGCTGTCCAGAGTTCTGAATAAAAAAAAAAAAAAAAAAAAGCTTAGATGTCTTCTTTTTAAAATAAAGATAGCAAGAGAATGAAGAAAAATTGATAATATGAATAAATTAGAAAGTGGCTTAAAATTGCATGCTCTATCTGAATCATGAAAGAAAAAATTTGGGTTCAGTGTCCCTTTAATAGAAGTCTTTCAACATTTTACTATTAATAAATGGGAGGGTAAATCTTGATCCTGCCTTAGAACTTCTAAATTTACTTCCAAAGTTCCCTTGTAAGCTTTGATTACAACTTGCCCAACTTGAACTGAATTTAGCAAGATCTCTGTTAGCCAGATTATGGAAATCATAAATAGTCTCTTCTATTAGTCAGTAGAAAGATCATATGGAAGACATTTTAGCGCCGGACGAATATGGTTATTTCAGTAAAAATACATTCAAAATATTACAATATTAAATTTCATTGAGATTCCATTAGACGGATGTTGGAAATGTAACACAATAAACACACTAACAGAGGCACCAATAGTGGCAATCTCCCAATTTGTCACTTGTTTAATTTTTGTTGGAGTATATCTGTTATCTCCTATTGTAAACTGCATTCTATCGCCTAGATTTTAGAGTTTGGCGTTAGCCGTCAAAAGCAGCGTTAAGGGGTCCTAACGCTGCTTTTGGCCGCCCCGCTGGTATTTAGAGTCAGCCAGGAAAGGGTCTACCGCTCACTTCCCTACCGCGATTTCCAGGCTACTGCAGATCCCCTTACGTCAATTGCGTATCCTATCTTTTCAATGGATCTGCCTAACGCTGGTATTTGGAGTCTTGGGAGAAGTGAGCGGTAGACCCTCTACCGACAAGACTCCTAACGCCAAAAAAAGTCAGTAGTTAAGAGCTTTATGGGCTAACGCCGGAATATAAAGCTCTTAACTACTGTGCTACAAAGTACACTAACATCCATAAACTACCTATGTACCCCTAAACCGAGGCCCCCCACATCGCCGCCACTCAAATAAAACATTTTAACCCCTAATCTGCTGACCGGACACCGCCGCCACCTACATTATCCCTATGAACCCCTAATCTGCTGCCCCTAACACCGCCGACCCCTATATTATATTTATTAACCCCTAATCTGCCCCCCCAACGTCGCCGCTACCTTACCTACACTTATTAACCCCTAATCTGCCGACCAGACCTCGCCACCACTATAATAAATGTATTAACCCCTAAACCGCCGCACTCCCGCCTCACAAACCCTAGAATAAAAATAGTATTAACCCCTAATCTGCCCTCCCTAACATCGCCGCCACCTACCTACAATTATTAACCCCTAATCTCCCGCCCGCACCGTCGCCGCTACTATAATAAAGTTATTAACCCCTAAACCTAACTAACCCTAACCCCCCCCAACATAAATATAATTTATATTAAACGAAAAAATATTCCTAAAATTAACTAAATTATTCCTATTTAAAACTAAATACTTACCTATAAAATAAACCCTAAGATAGCTACAATATAATTAATTATTACATTGTAGCTATTTTAGGATTTATACTTATTTTACAGGCCACTTTGTAATTATTTTAACTAGATACAATAGCTATTAAATAGTTAATAACTATTTAATAACTACCTAGTTAAATAAATACAAAATTACCTGTAAAATAAATCCTAACCTAAGTTACAATTAAACCTAACACTACACTATCATTAAATTAATTAAATTACCTACAATTACCTAAAATAAAATACAATAAAATAAACTATTATATAATACAAAAAAAACAAACACTAAATTACAAAAAATAAAAAAGAATTACAAGCAGTTTAAACTAATTACACCTAATCTAAACCCCCTAATAAATAAAAAAGCCCCCCCAAAATAAAAAATTCCCTACCCTATTCTAAAATACAAAAGTAATCAGCTCTTTTACCAGCCCTTAAAAGGGCTTTTTGCCAGGCCTTGCCCCAAAGTAATCAGCTCTTTTGCATGAAAATAAAAATACAATACCCCCCCCCCCAACATTACAACCCACCACCCACATACCCCTACTCTATCCCACCCAAACCCCCCCATAAAAAAACCTATCACTAACCCCCTGAAGATCTCCCTACCTTGAGTCGTCTTCACCCAGCCGAGTCGAATTCTTCATCCAAGCGGAACAAGAAGATTTCCTCCATCCGGTAGAAGTCTTGATCCAAGTGGCAAAGAAGAGGTCTTCCATCCGGGCGATGTCTTCTTCCAAGCGGCATCTTCTATCTTCTTTCTTCCGGATTCATCTTCATCCCGCCGACGCGGAACATCCTCCTTCCCCGACGGACTAACGACGAATGAAGGTTCCTTTAAGGGACGTCATCCAAGATCGCGTCCCTTCAATTCCGATTGGCTGATAGAATTCTATCAGCCAATCGGAATTAAGGTAGCTATCTTAGGGTTTTAGAAAAATTGAAGTTCAATCCGATTGGCTGATCCAATCAGCCAATCGTATTGAACTCACATTCTATTGGCTGTTACGATCAGCCAATAGAATGCGAGTTCAATACGATTGGCTGATTGGATCAGCCAATCGGATTGAACTTCAATCTGATTGGCTGATTGCATCAGCCAATCAGATTTTTTCTACCTTAATTCCGATTGGCTGATAGAATTCTATCAGCCAATCGGAATTGAAGGGACACCATCTTGGATGACGTCCCTTAAAGGAACCTTCATTCGTCGTTAGTCCGTCGGGGAAGGAGGATGTTCCGCATCGGCGGGGTGAAGATGGATCCGGAAGAAAGAAGATAGAAGATGCCGCTTGGAAGAAGACATCGCCCGGATGGAAGACCTCTTCTTTGCCACTTGGATCAAGACTTCGCCCGGATGGAGGACTTCTTCTTTGCCGCATGGATCAAGACTTCTACCGGATGGAGGACATCTTCTTGCTCCGCTTGGATGAAGAATTCGGCTCGGCTGGGTGAAGACGACAAGGTAGGGAGATCTTCAGGGGGTTAGTGATAGTTTTTTTAAGGGGGGTTTGGGTGGGTTAGAGTAGGAGTATGTGGGTGGTGGGTTGTAATGTTGGGGGGGTATTGTATTTTTATTTTCATGCAAAAGAGCTGATTACTTTGGGGCAAGGCCCCGCAAAAAGCCCTTTTAAGGGCTGGTAAAAGAGCTGATTACTTTTGTATTTTAGAATAGGGTAGGGAATTTTTTATTTTGGGGGGCTTTTTTATTTTATTAGGGGGTTTAGATTAGGTGTAATTAGTTTAAACTGCTTGTAATTCTTTTTTATTTTTTTTGCAATTTAGTGGGGGGGTTTGTATTATAGCAATAGTTTATTTTATTGTTTTTTATTTTAGGTAATTGTAGGTAATTTATTTAATGATAGTGTAGTGTTAGGTTTAATTGTAACTTAGGTTAGGATTTATTTTACAGGTAATTTTTTATTTATTTTAACTAGATAGCTATTAAATAGTTATTAACTATTTAATAGCTATTGTACTTAGTTAAAATAAATACAAAGTTGCCTGTAAAATAAATATAAATCCTAAAATAGCTACAATGTAATAATTAATTATATTGTAGCTATCTTAGGGTTTATTTTATAGGTAAGTATTTAGTTTTAAATAGGAATAATTTAGTTAATTTTAGGAATATTATTTTGTTTAATATAATTTATATTTATGTTAGGGGGGGTGTTAGGGTTAGAGTTAGGTTTAGGGGTTAATAACTTTATTATAGTAGCGGCGACGGTGCGGGCGGGAGATTAGGGGTTAATAATTGTAGGTAGGTGGCGGCGATGTTACGGAGGGCAGATTAGGGGTTAATACTATTTATTCTAGGGTTTGCGAGGCGGGAGTGCGGCGGTTTAGGGGTTAATACATTTATTATAGTGGCGGCGAGGTCCGGTCGGCAGATTAGGGGTTAATAAGTGTAGGTAAAGTAGCGGCGACTTTGGGGGGGGGGCAGATTAGGGGTTAATAAATATAATATAGGGGTCGGCGGTGTTAGGGGCAGCAGATTAGGGGTTCATAGGGATAATGTAGGTTGCGGCGGTGTACAGAGCGGCAGATTAGGGGTTAATAGTATAATGCAGGTGTCAGCGATAGCGGAGGCAGCAGATTAGGGGTTAATAAGTATAAGGTTAGGGGTGTTTTGACTCCGGGTACATATTAGGGTGTTAGGCGCAGACTTAGAGAGTGTTTCCCCATAGGAAACAATGGGGCTGCGTTAGGAGCTGAATGCTGCTTTTTTGCAGGTGTTAGGTTTTTTTTTCAGCTCAAACTGCCCCATTGTTTCCTATGGGGATATCGTGCACGAGCACGTTTTCCCCAGCTTACCGCTACCGTAAGCAACGCTGGTATTGAGGGTTGAAGTGGAGCTAAGTTAGGCTCAACGCACCCTTTTTTGAGCCTAACGCAGCCCCTCAGACAACTCTAAATACCAGCGTTGTTGGAAGTTTGCATTGGGAAAAATAGCAGCATTAGCTACGCGGGTCTTTACCGACAAAACTCTAAATCTAGCCGTATGTTTGGGAGTGGTGCTTGCCTCAATTAATTAATAAAAAAAGATTATTTGGAAAAGATTCCAAAAGAAGTGATACAATTTACAGCACTCTAATGCCCAGATTGATTTGTGGCTGGGTCATGGTTAAGACATAACTTTTATTAAAATAATAAAAATATAAAAATTGGTAATGTGATTTAAAAATAAGAATTAAACAGATTTTAGTGTAATCTTATTTCTGACACTATATCTATATATTTCACATAATCTAATGCTTTGAATCTGTGATTATATTATGTCAGAACGGAATAATGCACTATATAATCTAGTATCTGAATTTGTATCCTCTGTTCAATACATGAACGAACAATGCCTTTACGTAGTATCCTATATTATATTATACTTCCTCTTGTGAGCACATAAAGTGTAGTGATAAATCAGTAAATAAAAATTATATACAGACCACACTCAAAGTATGGCTTATATTTTCGATTTTTGGTAATACTCTTATTGTAGCAATGTTAATATAATATTATACCCAATATTCAAACTGGGAAACAAGTCCCACCATAGTAACCATACCAATGAAAGTTGTTACAAAATAAATTCTCTCCCTATAATTTGTTAATACTTAGCAGACAATAGTGTTATAATGCATAATCAATGTGTCTTACTGCTGCTGCATTGTATTTAACCATGCCCTTGCCAAATAGTTATATTTATATAATTTGTAATTGGCTTAACTAATTGACTGTTGTTAAACATATCAATTGGTTTATGTGATATCAATTTTATTTGAGTTTACTGTATTGTGTCTCAATCATACTGATTAAACTACACCAGTGCTCCAATTTTGTAATAAACACTCATGCTAAGCAAAGCAATTTGCAGGTCTGGAGATTGTATATTATTTAACTTTATTTTAGTAATATACTCAACTAATATTGGGCCAATAATCGGCTACTACAAAGAGCCTGCAAAAATTAAAATAGGGTATACTAAATAGGCGTTCCGAAAATGCCAGTAAGGCAGTAACTCTATTAAAGGTTAAAAAAAAATGTGGTCCCCATTGTCTTACACAACCCCCCTAAAGCGTTTCGTCTGTTATGACTTTATCAAAGGTGTTGGAAAATTCTTTGCCACTTCCCCCAGTTACAAAGCCTGGTAACTAATAAACACTATAAGGTTTGGAGACTGTCCCTTTGTGGAGGTATGAAGCATCCAATCACATATCCTCTCCTCCCACTCCATATTTTCTTTTCCTCTTAGCCACATCCTGTTTCTTTTCTTGCCTCTTTTTTTTACCTCTATTTTCTTCTCATGGCTTTTGCCAATACCTTTCTTATGATATTTGGAAAGCATATTAACTTACACATACTAAAATTGGCATTATTATTATTATTATCAGGTATTTGTAGAGCGCCAACAGATTCCGCAGCGCTGTGCCATGAAAGTGTTTATGTATAGTGATGTCACGAATAGTTTGCCGGCGAATAGTTCCCGGCGAACATAGCTTGTTCGCGGTCGACGCGGCTGGCGAACATATGCGATGTTCGATCCACCCCCTATTCATCATCATTGAGTAATACTTTGACCCTGTACCTCACAGTCAGAAGACACATTCCAGCCAATCAGCAGCAGACCCTCCCATCTCCTGGACAGCATCCATTTTAGATTCATTCGGAAGCTGCATTCTTAGTGAGAGGAGGGACAGTGTAGCTGCTGCTGATTTAATAGGGAAATCGATAGCTAGGCTAGTGTATTCAGTGTCCACTACAGTCCTGAAGGACTCATCTGATCTCTGCTGTAAGGACAGCGCCCCAAAAAGCCCTTTTTAGGGCTAGAACATCAGTCTGCTTTTTTTTTTTTTTTTCCTGTGTAATCTAATTGCAGTTGCCTGCCTGCCTGCCAGCGTGTGTGTCAGGCTCACAGCGTATACTGTGCCCACTTGCCCAGTGCCACCACTCATATCTGGTGTAACAGTTGTGTATATTTAAAAAAAAAAACACTTTTTTGACTGTGTTAAATAATAGCAGTCAGTTTCCTTCACACGTGTGTGTTTCAGTGCCTGCCTGCCAGGGCACAGTGTTACCCCAGTGCAACTCATATCTGGTGAAACAGTAGTGTATATTTAAAAAAAACAACACTTTTTTGACTGTGAAATAATAGCAGTCAGTTTCCTTCACGCGTGTGCGTTTCAGTGCCTGCCAGGGCACAGTGTCACCCCAGTGCAACTCATATCTGGTGTAACAGTAGTGTACATTTAAAAAAAAAAATACAATTTTGACTGTAATAGATTGAATAGCAGTTAGTTGTCTGCAAGCGTGTGTGTCAGACCTACAGCATCTACTCTGCCAACTTCTGCCAGTGCACAGTGCCACTCATATCTGTTGTCACAGTAGCTTGCACGCATAGTACCACTAATCGGAAAAAAAGTGAAAGGCAGAGGCAGGCCACCCCACAGGGGCCGTCGTGGTCGTGGTGCTGTGATTCCCTTTGGCCCTAGAATAATGCCCAGTGTTCAGAGGCCACGTACCCTGAACTTGAACAGTTCTGAGGACATAGTTGACTGGCTAACACAGGACACCCAATCTTCTACAGCTTCCTCTCGGAACCTTGATGCACCATCCTCCTCCAGCTTAGCTTCGGGCACCTCTCAAGTTACCACTCGCCCGCCTGCCGCCACCACCAACACTAGCACCACAGCCGCTTCACTTGATCTGTCAGAGGAGTTATTTACACATCAGTTGGAAGAAATGAGTGATAGTGATGCGCAACCATTATTGACAGAGGATGTAGATAACAGGGATATGTCTCAGTCAGGCAGCATTACACACATGGACGTACGGTGTGATGATGATGATGTTGTACCCGCTGCTGCTTCCTTTGCTGAGTTGTCAGATGCAAGTGAAGCGGTTGATGATGACGATGCGTCTGTGGATGTCACGTGGGTGCCCGCTAGAAGAGAAGAAGAACAGGGGGAAAGTTCAGATGGGGAGACAGAGAGGAGGAGGAGACGAGTTGGATACAGGGGGAGGTCGTCGCAAGGAGCTAGTGACACAGTCAGACAGCATGCATCGGCACCCGGGATCAGCCAGACAGCATGCCAATCAACGCATGCTGTTGCCACCACCAGAATGCCGTCATTGCAGAGCTAAGCAGTGTGGCATTTTTTTTGTGTATCTGCCTCTGACAACAGCGATGCCATTTGCAACCTGTGCCAAAAGAAACTGAGTTGTGGGAAGTCCAACACCCACCTAGGTACAACTGCTTAGCGAAGGCACATGATCGCACATCACAAACGCCTATGGGATCAACACATGAGTACAAGCAGCACACAAACACAAAGCCGCCATCCTCCTCCTGGTCCAGCATCTTCAGCCACGTCAACCACTGCTGTCCTCCTTGCCCCCTCTCAACCATCCGCCACTCTGTGTCTCGCCTTGAGCAGTTCCTGCTCATCTGCCCACAGTCAGGTGTCTGTCAAGGACATGTTTGAGCGTAAGAAGCCAATGTCACAAAGTCACCCCCTTGCCGGCATCTGACAGCTGGCTTGACTGAACTCTTAGCCCGCCAGCTTTTACCATCCAAGCTGGTGGAGTCTGAGGTGTTCAAAAAATTTGTAGCTATTGGGACACTGCAGTGGAAGGTACCCGGCCGAATTTTTTTTTGCACAAAAGGCAATCCCCAACCTGTACTCGATTGTGCAAAAGGAAGTAATGGCATGTCTGGCACACAGTGTTGGGGCAAGGGTCCATCTGACCACTGATACCTGGTCTGCAAAGCATGGTCAGGGCAGGTATATCACCTACACTGCGCATTGGGTAAACCTGCTGACGGCTGCCAAGCATGGAATGTGTGGCTCTGCAGAGGAGTTGGTGACACCGCCACGACTTGCAGGCAGGCCTGCTGCCACCTCCTCTACTCCTACTCCATCCTCTTCCATAACCTCCTCGGCTGAGTCCTCTTCTGCTGCTGTGTCTTGCTCCTTATCAACGGCACCCCCCCAGCTCCCCAGGTACTATTCCACATCCCGGATACGGCAGTGTCACGCCGTCTTGGGGTTGACTTGCCTGAAAGCAGAGAGTCACACCGGACCAGCACTCCTGTCCGCCCTGAACGCACAGGTGGATCAGTGGCTGACTCCGCACCAACTGGATATCGGCAAAGTGGTTAGTGACAACGGAAGAAATTTGGTGGCGGCATTGAATTTGGGCATGGCACATGTGTGTAATCTGATCGTACAACGCTTTGTGCATAAGTACCCAGGCTTACAGGACATCCTGAAGCAGGCCAGGAAGGTGTGTGGCCATTTTAGGCGTTCCTACACGGCCATGGCACACTTTTCAGATATCCAGCGGCGAAACAACATGCCAGTGAGGCGCTTGATTTGCGACAGCCCGACACGTTGGAATTCAACACTCCTAATGTCGACCACCTGATCCAACAAGAAAAAGCCGTTAACGACTATTTGTATGACCGGGGTGCTAGGACAGCCTCTGCGGAGCTGGGAATTTTTTTGCCACGTTACTGGAAGCTCATGCGCAATGCCTGTAGGCTCATGCGTCCTTTTGAGGAGGTGACAAACCTAGTCAGTCGCACCGAAGGCACCATCAGCGACATCATACCATTTGTTTTCTTCCTGGAGCGTGCCCTGCAAAGAGTGCTGGATCAGGCCGTAGATGAGCGTGAAGAGGAAGAGGAAGAGTTGTGGTCACCATCACCACCAGAAACAGCCTTATCAGCATCGCTTGCTGGACCTGCGGCAACGCTGGAAGAGGATTGTGAGGAAGAGGAGTCAGAGGAGGAATGTGGCTTTGAGGAGGAGGAGGAGGAAGACCAACCACAACAGGCATCCCAGGGTGCTTGTTGTCACCTATCTGGTAACCGTGGTGTTGTACGTGGCTGGGGGGAAGAACATACCTTCAGTGACATCACTGAGGATGAGGAACGGGACATGAGTAGCTCGGCATCCAACCTTGTGCAAATGGGGTCTTTCATGCTGTCGTGCCTGTTGAGGGACCCTCGTATAAAAAGGCTGAAGGAGAATGACCTGTACTGGGTGTCCACGCTACTAGACCACCGGTATAAGCATAAAGTGCCTTTATGAGCTCCGTGCTTTGTGATCCTAAAACATAGGCTATATACGGCTTGGAATCTACAACCTACAACAAGTACCTGAGCACAAAGTGGACCCTACGCCCAGTGATCTTTCCTTGGCAGAACTGGCTGCCTGGAGTGGGGGAATCAAGTTTTATTGGACCTCCATAGAGATCGGGTGAGCACGACATTGCTCCACCACCGGAAGGCCACAGAGGACCTTGACTCCACGGGAGCGCAACCGGGGCGTACATGAAGGACCTTCCTAGCCCTGAGAGGAGAAGACTGGAGTCTCGCTAACGCACATGGCCGGATCAGTCCCAGCAGAGAGTAGGGAGAAACCGGTGAGGGAAACGTGACCTGGAGGAGCACAGACTCGGAAGACTTTCCCCTTGCTTATCCCAAGCTCCCAACCCCCCTTCATGGACCTCTCTAGGAACAACGTGGCATGGTGAGGAGACTTCGGGGGACAGAAACAGACAGAAAATACCCCAGGACCTTGCACATACCTCCCACGCAGTGAAAATTCCTTTGGCGGAGAAACCCGGCGCCATCTTTGGTAGATGACTGAGCGGTGGCTACAGAGACAGGAACAACGGGTAAGAACTGCTGAGGTACACGGCCCTGGGTACTTTGGGTAGCGGGGGGTGAGGGCTACACAGGACACACTTCAGAAACTGGTTCCCCGCATCTCTGTCCTTGGACCAGATGGGCATCTGAAGGACATTCTCTCTTTTTGCCTCACAGCCCCCACACGGCAGCAGTAAGTGCGGAGTGCTGCTTTGAGCTGGGGCCCTGGTTGCCACTAAACTTTTTATTGCTGGGCCAATCTATGTTACTCCGGATGCTACCGTCCAGCCTTAACCTGACACAGACATCAGAGACATTCACATCCCCCTAGCAGAGGGACTGGGATCATTGACACACAAAGGTTAACGAAGGTGCCTCGTGGCTGATACGGACCCCTAGGTTGAAACCTGCATACAACATCTGTGGCCCTGCCGGCTAGTCAGGACTGCAACCTGACAGAGCAAGCATACAGTAATATTTTCTTTGCAGGAACTGGGACGAACTTTTAAACAGGCCTGCCAGTGACACATCTAGTAGGCGAAGAGCCACGCATACCGGGGACTAGGAAGCCCTTGCTGCAGCAATTTGCCCCCCCAGACAGCCCCATCTACACTGGGCAACGGACTTAATTTGTTTTGAGCAATGATATAACGGTGCACAGTGATCTAACTCTACATGTACTAAAAGTCTTCTAACTCAGTGTGTAAGATATGTATGAATGAGGCAGGTATGGACTGTTGCAATTGAGAGGAGTGGATTGTATGTGGTATATTGAGCATAGGCCCTAACTTATGCCCAGAGAGTGCAAGGACAGATGAAAGTCATATCTGGAAATCTGCTTACTAAACACAAAGCTGAAAATATGTTTGCCAAATGCTAATGTGTGGATGTCACACTTCTCTCACTAGGATCTCTTTTTCTTGATTGCAGGCCTTGGGCCTGCTAAGCTCAGAGAGTATACCCTCCTGTAATAAGTTTGCTGTATGGTGCGACTTGGTTTGTATTGTTTACATTGCATTTTGAATTACTGTGTTATCCCAGTTTCACTTTTGTAACACCAGCCCTGTTTTTACTGCTTTATGGGGTACATGGAGAGATTCTTAACCAATCACACAATGTCAAGGCCGCAATAAAAACAATGAGCGCAGAAACAGAGCTGGAAATGGACCAGGCCACTCAGAGTTCCAGCACAGACCCTTTTCAGGAAGCCAGCCAGATAGATACCACCACCCTAGATAGTAAAGCAAATTTCAATGCTGTTTATGCCCAAGATAGATAACTTAACAAAGAGGGGTTGACACACTCACTGATGATGTCAAACAGTTCTCAACTAGAGTAGCCGAGGCGGAGGGTAGAATATCTGACCTGGAGGATAGCAATGTTAGCCAATGTTAATAAAATAAGGAATCTTGAAAGACAGGCTCTGACCTTACAACTAAAATTAGATGATCTGGAAAACAGATCACGTCGCAATAATGTGCGACTTCTGGGCCTCCCTGAAATGGTCAAACCGAACGACATTACTTCAGTTTGTAGAAAAAACACTACCTACTTTGTTAAACATTCCGCCTAGAGATCTAGTTGGAGGAGTTGAGAGAGCGCATAGGGTGGGGCCAGAATAGATCAGCGTGCAGACAGATCACAGCCCTCGCCCTATCATGATTAAATTCTTGCATTTCCCAAACAAAAACAACTATCATGAGAGCATATAGAAAACTGGAACAGCTGGCCCTTTGAAAATGCACGCTTGCTACTGTTCCAAGATTTCTCCACAGATCTCATGCGCAGGCAATTCCCTCACCCCTCTGCTCCAGCGTTGCATAGGGAGGGTAAACAGGCCCTTCCTTCTGATTACCCCGCGTAGGGTTGAAATTTGTCACATCACGGGCCAAGGTTCTTTGATTTCACCCCCTAGAAGCTCAGAGAATTTGTGGAAAAAGGGGGATCCACGCACATAGTCCAGCTAGAGAACAGGATGGGGGGGGGACTTAGGCTGAAAGGCATAAGATGGCTGTGTGCCTACCACTACAAGATTTTGGTCACGTAACTAAGCTAACTATACATGATGGCTCAGAATTTTTTGGTGAGAAAACAATCCGAGATACTCTGGATAGGTTATGTATGTGGTTATTTGTTTTTGCTGGGTTGATACTACTGGCGGACAAAAACGATATCATCGCAGCTCATCTGAAAAAGTCATGATGATGTCTACTGGCTCTATGATTATGATAGACCCTTAACTGCTGTTCAGGACAAAGACCCCGAAGGGCCAGGTCCTCCTTTTGGGAAGTTTGTAATGTTTTTTTATGGACTGTTGGAAGTTTATTATTTTACCTATTATGTATATGTTGTTCTACTTGCATATCCCAACGGTAACGACAAGTGTTGAAATAACAGACTTTTTTTTTTCCCAGAGTAGAACAATATTGATAATTATCACTCAAGATAAAGACCCCCAAGAGGTCAGGTTCTTCCTACGGGAAGCTTTTGAAGTTTTTCATAAATTGTTTGAAGTTTTTTACCATGTACAGGACTGTTCTACCTGCAAATCCAAATTGCTACATTAAGTGCTGAGATAACAAATCTTTTTTTTCTCTACATAGAACAACTCTGGAACCAAGCTATCCACTGGGGCCTGGCGGTGGCTCATCGTAGGGGAAGGCTGAACCGGGAGCCTGTACTTTGCAGTGAGAGGTGGTGGGTTTTTTTTTGTTTTGTTTTTTTGTTTTGTTTTTCTTCCCCTCTCCATTCTCCCTCTTTTTCTTCTCCCCTCTTCCCTCCCCCCCTCTCCCCGACTGCTCTTTTTCGGATGTATCCTTACCTCACACCCATGTATACACTCACATCATGCCTATGGAATCTAGTTTAATAATTAAAATTTAATCTCTACTCATGGAACATTGGAGGTATTCACTCCCCAATAAAGAGAAAAACAATCCTTACTCAGCTCAGAAAAAAGAAAGCAGAGATTGCGTTCCTTCAGGAGACGCATCTCCTAGATTCAGAACATGAGAAACTGAGGTCTGACTGGGTGGGGAGAGTCGAATTACGCCTCATATAGCTCGGCTAGTAGGGGACTGGCGATACTTCTGGGGAAGAGGCTTGAATACGAGGTCAGGGAGGTACTTAAAGACCCAGAGGGTTAGATATATAATAGTGCAGATATGTATTGCAGAAAAAATCTACACACTATGCAACATCTATGCCCCTAATAGAAGGGATAGAGGATTTTGGAATGCCATTGTGGCAGTCATTACTCCCTACCTGGGTACCCATATCATACTGGGAGGGGACTTTAACCTCACTCCCAACCCTCAATGTGACAGGCTGAGGGCAGGATCAGCCTGCTCAAAATGACAGTGCTACCCCGTTTCTTTACCCGCTTCTGTTACCCCTGCTCTTAAATAAAGCAGACGTTAAAATGTAAACTCCGATGCGACCCGCTTCATATGGAAGGGGGGTAAGCCACGTATTTCGATAGAGAAAAGTTAAATATGAACTTCCTCAATGGGGGTCTGGCATTGCCAGACTTCAGGCTGTAACATACCTGGGTGGCCTTGATACACCTGGTCCTGGACTGGCAGGTGGGCACCCACCATTTCTGTCGATCTTCTCTGGAACAGGCAGTTCTGGGGAATATCTCCCTAGCATATCTGCCACACATCACAAACATGAAGTCTGTGAAGGCCCTGGGCCTCAATATGTTATTTACAGACCCATTAAAGGCTTGGCATCAGGCCCACAAATTCCTGAAGAAATCATGTCATACCTCAAGTTACTTACCCATTGTTAAAAATCCAGACTTCCCCGGCAGGTTCGGAGACACAGCCCTTCTTGGTGTGGGAACAGAGAGGGCTGAGATCTCTTAAACAATTACTGGACCCACTCTCGAAAGAGATAAAAAGTTTTGGGGCCTTACAAAGGGAATTTGGCCTGCTGAGAACGCATCTTCTTGCCTTCTTGCAGTGTGCGGAATTATGTCACCCCACCTTAATTAGGAATGCGCCGGAGTGCTGGGAAAGCTCCCCCTTCCAGGTCACCCAAGCCCTATACCAGATGGGGAGATTATCACCTATCTGAAATCTATCAGTCACTCATACGTCAGCAGTCAGAGAGTGTGCGGGATAAGCTACGGATGGGGTGGGCTCGAGAGGGAATTGGTGAAATCCCGTGGGAGACATTCGGAAAGGACTGGAAAGAACCAAAAGTTGGCCACCTTGTCTGCCATGTTCAGGGAAACCCAGGTGAGCTTTCTTCATAAAGCATACCTCACTCCGAGAACTCTGGCTAAGTGGGTGCCTGCGCGTCCCAACGAGTGTGTTAAGTGCTCAATGGAGGCCCCTACTCTCCTACACTACATTTGGGAATGCCCATCAGTCAGGCAATACTGGGGTAAAATACAATACTGGATTAACCAAGTTTTACAGATAAGACTCACACTTCACCCGGAAACAGTGATTTTCTCTACACTGGGAACCACAACACACACAGCAAGATGCAAGTACTGAGTTTGGTAATATTATTAGCAGAAAATGTATTCAAAAAAACTGGGGGGTGAATGGGAACACCTACTTTTGGAAACAATAAACTTAGGATGAGAACTCTTTTCCCCTCCCCACCCTCCTCTTAACTCTCCCTCTCCCTTCCTTTAACTTCCCTTTTTTTTTTTTTTTTTTCTCTCCACCACCGCTGGGCCTCATGGTGGCTAAGCCTATTTGAATTGTAGTCTAGTTAACGGTTGAGTTTAGGATGTTTAGACTATGTAGTTAGGTAATAACAGGTTTATTAAGATAAAGGAAAATTGACAGATTGGGGATAAGCGAACACATGGAGATATAAGATAATACTTCTAGCAGAATCATAATACAAAGTTATGGGGTTAAAAATGAGCCTCCAACATTTCAGCATGGCTTTGTATTTACCACTTTACTGTACTAGATATTGAGGATATATGCATAAATTATACTACAACTCTGTAATGTCTTTACCCTTATGTACATGCATTATCACAACTTGACTGTATGTGTATTGCTTTACCCGTCTTCAATAAAAATGATATTTGAAAAAAAAAAAGTATGCTTTACACAGCGTATAAGGGTGATGTCCCAGCACAACGGGAATCTAACAGGGGAAGAGGTGAAAGTAATCCTCCTCCTCCCACGACCACACCGGCAAGGACAGGACGCTGTACAGACGTGTTGTTGATGGAGGACATGCAGAGCTTTTTAAGTCCTACTAATCGCCACAGCCCTTCGGGGTCCACCCTCAGAGAACGACTCAACCAACAGGTAGCAGACTACCTCGCCTTAACTGCAGATATCGACACTCTGAGGAGCGATGAACCCCTTGACTACTGGGTGTGCAGGCTTGACCTGTGGCCTGAGCTATCCCAATTTGCGATAGAACTTCTGGCCTGCCCCGCTTTCAAGTGTCCTGTCAGAAAGGACCTTCAGTGCAGCAGGAGGTATTGTCACTGAGAAGAGAAGTCGCCTAGGTCAAAAAAGTCTAGATTACCTCACCTTTATTAAGATGAATGAGGGATGGATCCCGAAGGGACTGACAGTGGGCGATACATTCGACTAAAAAAGGCTGAAGAGATGAGCTGCCTTGGGCTAAAAATGGTCCACACGCTGCTGTATTTTATCTCTGAATGCCGGATGACTTGCGTGACTTATCCGCCACCAACTAGGGTTCAAGCCGCAATGTTTTAGAGCACTTTCTGCCTGGGAAACAAACATCAAATTTTCTGGCCGCTGCTACAGCAGCGGCTGGATCAATACCTAATTTTTCAGGCATGTGTACATGCCTAATTTTTCTGGCCTCTGGTGCTGCACTGTGGCTTCAAAAACCAAACAAAAAAAAAGGCACATAACAGGGATTAAACTGATAAGAATAGTACTACTTAACACACCACTCCTATCTGGTGGCACATTAGATTGCACGCGCAGTGCCCCAAATTTGAAGTAGGAGGAACGACCAAGCATCTTTTTCCATCTCCCGGTTCCTAAAATCGATGCCATATACACGTCCCTGATAGGGGACGTAACAGGGATTAAACTGATAAGAATAGTACTACTTAACACACCACTCCTATCTGGTGGCACATTAGATTGCACGCGCAGTGCCCCAAATTTGAAGTAGGAGGACCGACCAAGCATCTTTTTCCATCTCCCGGTTCATAAAATCGATGCCATATACACGTCCCCTGATAGGGGACGTAACAGGGATTAAACTGATAGGAATAGTACTACTTAACACACCTTATAATAATGCAGAAAGAGGCAACGCAGAGAGAGGAGTCTGAAGAAGAGGAGTCAGAGGAGGAAGGTGGCTTTGAGGAGGTGGAAGACCAAACACAGCAGGCGTCCCAGGGGGCTTGTTGTCACCTTTCGGGGACCCTTGGTGTTGTACGTGGCTGGGTGGAGGAAGAGACCTTCAATGACATCAGTGAGGACAAAGAACGGGACATGGCTAGCTTGGTATCCAACCTTGTGCAAATGGGGAGTTTGCGGTTGTGCAAATGGACTGTTTGCGGTTGTTTGCGGTGCCTTAAAGGGACAGTCTAGGCCAAAATAAACTTTCATGATTCAGATAGAGCATGTAATTTTAAACAATTTTCCAATTTACTTTTATCACCAACTTTGCTTTGTTCTCTTGGTATTCTTAGTTGAAAGCTTAACCTAGGAGGTTCATATGCTAATTTCTTAGACCTTGAAGCCCACCTCTTTCAGATTGCATTTTAATAGTTTTTCACCACTAGAGGGTGTTAGTTCACGTATTTCATATAGATAACACTGTGCTCGTGCACGAGAAGTTATCTGGGAGCAGGCACTGATTGGCTAGACTGCAAGTCTGTCAAAAGAACTGAAAAAAGCGGCAGTTTGCAGAGGCTTAGATACAAGATAATCACAGAGGTTAAAAGTATATTATTATAAATGTGTTAGTTATGCAAAACTGGGAAATGGGTAATAAAGGGATTATCTATCTTTTAAAACAATAAAAATTCTGGTGTAGACTGTCCCTTTAAACGGGGAGTTTGGGTCTGTCACTGTGAAGCGGGCGTAACCCTTTACACTACCTGATCCATACAACATCATACCTGATATTTAAAGCACGTTATTCCAAACAATTTAGGAATGTTAGGTGATTTATGCCCTTTATGGATTAAAACCAGACTCTGCATCAACTATGTAATTTTCCATGGGAGTTTTGCCATGGATCCCCCTCCGGCATGCCACAGTCCAGGTGTTAGTACCCTTGAAACAACTTTTCCATCACTATTGTGGCCAGAAAGAGTCCCTGTGGGTTTTAAAATTCACCTGCCTATTGAAGTCTATGGCGGTTCGCCCGGTTTGCCCGTTCGCGAACAGTTGCGGAAGTTCGCGTTCGCCAACGCAACATTTTAGGCTCGCGACATCACTATTTATGTATCTTTTCCTTTTAATCAGCTAGAAATGATAAAGGATATGACCAGTCAGTTTTACATTTGCTACAGCCATTTTTGATATATTTACCAGTTAAGGTAAAACAAAAGCTGTCAGTAGCACACGCTTTGTTAGCAGGGGCGTATTTAGGTTTTGTGCTGCCCTAGGCAACCAAAATTCTGCTGCCCCCCCAACCCCCCACCCCACCCCAGGTTTAAGGCCTTTTTTAGACATAATATTTTTGGGGGCAGGGTGTAAAAAAAAAAAAAAAAAAATGTCTTTTTAAGTAGATGTTTCACCAGGGCTTGCATTCACTCTGGTCACACACACATATATATATATATTAAGACATTATTTTGCAAGTCAGATGATTAAAGTGTTTATATCAGAAAAAATATCCTTCACTGTATGATAGTTTGTCAGTAGGTAGTTGTTTAACCTTAAACATCTTCTTTGGTGATTGACAGTTATTTAAGCAAAATATCTGCTTGGATAAATATGTAATGAATATACAAACTTGCCTTTAAAAGTACTTAAAAAATACAACAGTAGTTATGATAGGCCCACATACAATCCCATAGGATAGCAATAGCCGGGCCAGCCATTTAAGTCATTAGTAATTGGTTGATTTTGCCACCCGGCCCTGAGTTCAGTAGAGTGGCCCTAGGGACTCAAAATTCTGCTGCCCCTTAAAAATCTGCTGCCCTAGGCACCGGCCTTGTTGGCCTATGCCTTAATACACCCCTGTTTGTTAGTTATGTTAGTCTTAGCCAACGACTGACTATTACTCATCATTTTGAATGATTGTTTCATTGTTACAGGACTTCTATTTGAGTAAAGTCTGTATTACAAAAGGTCTAATCTACCAGCATAATTAATATTATTTTATAGGTGTCAGAGTTATCTAGATGCCCTTTGTAGTCATCATACTTCTTACTTGATGTTGCCATGTTTACCATAAAGTAAAATATAAAACAAAAAAACCCACATAATTTCTCACACACCCACAAATGCTCTCTCTCACTCAGAGATAAATTCTCTCTCTAACACAAAACACACTTACACAGAGGCACTCTCTCACACATCCACACCAAGATTACTTTCTCTCTCCCACTCACACAGATGCTCTCTCTCACATACACAGATGCTCGGTCCCTCACTCTCACACACACACACACACACAGATACTCTCTCTCTCACACACACACACACACAGATATATACTCTCTCACACACACAAACAAACATACAGATTTCTATCTCACACACACACACAGATTCTCTTTCACACACACACATAGATGCTCTCTCTCACACACAGATATATACTCTCACACACACACACAAACATACAGATTTCTCTCTCACACACACACACACAGAGAGAGATACTCACATACACACAGAGATACTCTCTCTCACACACACACAAACACACAGATGCTCTCACACACACACACACAAACACACAGATGCTCTCACACACAGATATACTCTCTCTCTCTCACACACACACAGAGATACTCTCTCACACACACACACACAGATTCTCTCTCACACACACACACACACACACACACAGATACTCTCTCTCTCACACACACACAGATGCTTTCTCTCACTCACCCACACATACACAGATGCTCTCACTCAGAGATACTTTCTCTCTAACACAAACATACTTACAGATGTACTCACACGTCCACATATACACACACACTCATGCACTCTCTCTTACACAGAGAAACTCTCACACACACACGCACTCTCTTACTCACACAGAAACTTTTTCTCAAACACATACACACACACAGATACTTTCTCTCAACACACAAAGATGATCTCTCTCCCTCACACATGAAAACACACACAGATACTTTCACACACAGAGATACTCTCTCACACACACACACACACATACACAAACACACACACACTGATTTCTATCTCTCTCTAACAGTCACACATATATACTCTCTCTCTCACACACAAATGATCTCTCTCACACACACACACAGATTATCTCTCACACACACAGAGATACTCTCTCACACACACACACACACACACACACACACACACAGATACTCTCTCTCACACACACAGATGCTCTCTCTCATTCACAGACAGATACTCTCCCACAAACACACACACAGATGCTCTCTCTCACACACACACACAGATGCTCTCTCTCACACACACACAGAAACACACAGATGCTCTATCACACACAGAGATAATCTCTCACACACAGAGATATATTCTCACACACACACATATATTCTCTCACACACACACAGATACGCTCTTTTATACACACACACACACACACATGCTTTCTCTCATTCACCCACACATACACAGATGCTCTCTCTCTCACTCAGAGATACTTTCTCTCTAACACAAACATAATTATACAGATGTTCTCTCTCACAAGTCCACATATATACACACACACACACTCTCTCTTACACAGAGAAACTCTCTCTCTCACACACATGCACTCTCTTACTCACACAGAAAAACTCTCTCTCTCACACACACACACACGCACTCTCTCACACAGAGAAACTTTCACACACACACACTCTCTCTCCCTCACACAGAGATACTTTCTCTCAACACACACAGATGCTCTCTCTCCCTCACACATGAAGACACACACTTTTAATGTGGATGGTACTTCAGGGGTGTAAGAAACAGGAGATCAGTGAAATAAACATTCAAAAATAATAATAAAAGCAGTCTAAAAATGAAATAATGAAAAAGACAGGCACTGTCTAGTCCCCGTCAGCAAAGAATCTTGTACATTCATCCATTAAACAACACAACTGCTAGCATCAAACTGTGCAGTGTTCCTGTTAACCCCCTAGTACCAACAACAAACTTCTTGACCACTATTCTCTCAGCAAACTGCCTCATCCCTCAGAAACTGAGCTAGCATTCTATTGGCAATTATGACTGCCCCGAGCTTAGCTATCCGCCTCTGTTCACTCAGGACATAATTTACAGCTACTTCAGCAGAGAAGGATTTTGGAGGATCAGATGAGAAGCGACAGTCAACTCAATGCAAAGCAAGGTAGCTGAGACCAGTGATATCTCCAGAAACAATATACTGGTTGGGGGGGGAGATTCCCAGAGGCCCACCAGTGATTTATGTGCGGTGCCAATACAAGTGTAGAAGAACCAGACGTGTTGATGGATTCGGCATGTTGTGGGTGCAGCTTGGTATGATATGGGCTGGATCTGGTGGAGCTGGTGATGGACTGGGCAGTATAGTGGTGGGAAAACAAAAGATGGTAAAAGTTGAGCAAGCACATATAAGTGAGCCATTATGCGGAGTGGTTTAGTGACCCCCTTGCAACCTCCCCAGTGACATCACTGACTGATTCCCTTGTTGGGATTATAGATACCTGCTGTAAATGTATTTTGGAACTTTCAGTGCTGCTTGATAGTGCTCCTCACTCTCACTGTCTGCATACTTTACTGTGACAGACACAACTCAGGAAGGAGCAGAGCTGACAGAGCTCAGCTGAGAGCCCGATGTTCAAAGGGCTTCAGTGTCTGCCGAAAAATATTAATTTCTGTCTTGCAAAGCTCTCGCCAGGTAAGGGGCTGTACCCTTGCTATACAGATGGGTGACAATGTGCCTTCCATAGGAAACTATATGGCTCAATAACTTTAAATATTCAAAGAACATCGCTGATGAATGCGAATCTCAGCAGTGTGTAGGGGCATAATTTCATAACCTGTTTACAGAAAATGTAGAGCCCCATTTATTAAAAAGGCATTGGGACAGCTTTTCAACTTGAGAAGCTGTCCGCACGCCTTCGCTGCATACAGGCAGCGGATCTGGTCGTCCGCTGGCCGGTAGGCATCATTACACACTCCAATCAGTACTGCACGACCAACCATACAAGAGAAGGAACTGTCAATCATCGAAAGTGTGTGATCTCTTGGTGATTTCTCTTTGCCACTTCAGAGGTGGCGAAGAGTGTAAGAAGCAGTGGTCTAATGACCACTGCTCCTTACTTGCAGGAAACAGGCTCTTATGTGCAAACCAGCTCTGCAAGGGCTCCAAATCAGCTTTCACTGCTTGGTACATGGAGCCCATAATTTGATACGATCGGAATGATTGACACCCCTTGATAGCAGCAGCAAATGTGCATTGCACAAGCATTTCACAAGAAATGCTTGTGCAATGTTAAGTGCAGACAGCATATGCTGTCAGCATTTAGCGATGTCGGGTGGACATGGTTCGCTATTGCGAATCATGTCCACCTGACATTTGATAAATTGACCTCTTAGAGGCCCATTTATCAAGCTCCGAATGGAGCTTGAGGGCCCGTGTTTCTGGTGAGTCTTCAGACTCGCCAGAAACACAAGTTATGGAGCAGTGGTCTAAAGACTGCTGCTCCATAACCTGTCCGCCTGCTCTGATGTGGCGGACAGAGATCGCCACAATTCAACCCAATCGAGTACAATCGGGTTGATTAACACCCCTTGATGGTGGCCGATTGGCTTTGAATCTGCAGGGGGCGGCGTTGCACCAGCAGCTCACAAGAGCTGCTGGTGCAATGCTGAATACGGAGAGCATATTGCTCTCCGCATTCAGCAATGTCTGTCGGACCTGATCCACACTGTTGGATCACGTCCGACAGACCTTTCCTAAATAGGCCCTCTTAGTCTGAACATCAAATGTGCAGTAGATTTTTTTTAAAGTTATGTCTATTTACACTCCCCCTGTATCATGTAAAAGCCACCAGCCAATCACAAATGCATATACATATATTCTATGAATTCTTACACATGCTCAGAAGGAGCTGGTGACTCAAAAAGTGTAAATATAAAAACATTGCGCACATTTTGATAATTAAAGTAAATTAGACAGTTGTTTAAAATTACATGCTCGATCTGAATCATGAAACTTTAAGTATCCCTTTAAGGGAAAAGACATGTAGTTCTTAAAAATGCTAACTTCAGTGATAAAAGAGTGACAGACATAAGTGTGAAAATGCTTACCTAAAAATCATATAGATATTAATAAAAATATTTTTTTATAAGGATTCAAAAGGATTTGAGTGGAAAGGGCTGTAATGTGTGTGTATGTTTGTGTATATATATATAGAAGTCAAAAACGGAGATATGCGCTCAATGAGCTTGAGGGATAATCCAAGTAGAATGAGCCCAGGCAGGTGGTTAGATAAAAAACAAAATTTATTGAAGCATACGTTAAAAATAGAAATAAGGACCAAGTACAAAAAGTCCTAATAAAAAGCCAGCAGTGACTCAGAACAGTCAGGTTAGTGAACTGATCCTCCTGCAGACATGTTTCGTGCGCATGCGCGCTTGTTCACATATATATATATATATATAGTGTGTTTGTGTATTTATAAGTTTATATATCTATAAAGAAAAAACGGCTGCACACTGCAGGGTGATCAAAGTTAAAAGGTAACTTTATTTGAACTAAAGTAAAAACATAGGGTACAAAAGAGGCAGCAGAGATGAACTTCCTTCCATGTTTCGTGCCTGCACTTGGCACTTAATCATAGGAATAGTGTTCATGATTAGATATGTGCATGGCGAAAAAAATTGGTTCGGTTTCGGTTCGGATTGATTCGGATTTTTCGAATTTCGGTTTGGATCGATTCGAATTCGGCAAAATTTGAATGAATTTGTTTCGGATTTATTCGGATTCGAATAAATTCGGCTGAATTCGGTTCGATTCGGTTCCGAAATTCAGAATTTCGGTGTGTTTTAGGTGGGATATGCTGTGTATTAGACTAGTATTATGTACTGTATATTAGATGTAAATACTAGTGTAATACATGGCCATCCGAATCTACCGAATAAAGTCAGTAGTTAAGAGCTTTATGGGCTAACACCGGAATATAAAGCTCTTAACTACAGTGCTAAAGTACACTAACACCCATAAACCACCTATGAACCACTAAACCGAGGTCCCCCCACATCGCAAACACTATCATAAAATTATTTAACCCCTAATCTGCCGACCGGACACCGCCGCCACCTACATTATAGCTATTAACCCCTAATCTGCTGTCCCAAACATCGCCGACCCCTACATTATAGTTATTAACCTCTAGTCTGCCCCCCCCAACATCGCCGCACTACAAGTATTAACCCCTAATCTGCCCTCCCTAACATCGCCGCCTACCTACAATTATTAACCTGTAATCTCCCACCCCCAATGTCGCCGCTACCATAATAAAGTTATTAACCCCTAAACCTAACCCTAACCCCCCCTAACTTAAATATAATTTATATAAAACGAAATAAATTTACTATAATTAAATAAATTAATCCTATTTAAAACTAAATACTTACCTGTAAAATAAACCCTAATATAGCTACAATATAACTAATAGTTACATTGTAGCTATTTTAGGATTTATATTTATTTTACAGGCAACTTTGTATTTATTTTAACTAGGTACAATAGCTATTAAATAGCTAATAACTATTTAATAACTACCTAGCTAAAATAAATACAAATTTACCTGTAAAATAAATCCTAACCTAAGTTACAATTACACCTAACACTACACTATCATTAAATTAATTAAATAAATTAATCCTATTTAAAACTAAATACTTACCTGTAAAATAAACCCTAATATAGCTACAATATAACTAATAGTTACATTGTAGCTATTTTAGGATTTATATTTATTTTACAGGCAACTTTGTATTTATTTTAACTAGGTACAATAGCTATTAAATAGTTATTTACTATTTAATAGCTACCTAGTTAAAATAATTACAAAATTACCTGTAAAATAAATCCTAAGCTAAGTTACAATTAAACCTAATGCTACACTATCATTAAATAAATTAAATAAATTAAATACAAATACCTACAAATAAATACACTAACTAAAGTACAAAAAATAAAAAAGAACTAAGTTACAAAAAATAAAAAAATAATTTACAAACATTATAAAAATATTACAACAATTTTAAGCTAATTACACCTACTCTAAGCCCCCTAATAAAATAAAGCCCCCAAAATAAAAAAAATCCCTACCCTATTCTACATTAAAAAGTTACCAGCTCTTTTACCTTACCAGCCCTTAAAAGGGCCTTTTGTGGGGCATGCCCCAAAGAATTCTGCTCTTTTGCCTGTAAAATAAAAATACAACCCCCCCCAACATTAAAACCCACCACCCACATACCCCTAATCTAACCCAAACCCCCCTTAAAAAAAACTAACACTACCCCCCTGAAGATCTTCCTACCTTGAGTCATCTTCACTCAGCCGAGCCAAATTCTTCATCCAATCCGGGCGATGTCTTCATCCAAGCGGGGGCTGAAGAGGTCCATCATCCGGCTGAAGTCTTCATCCAAGCGGGGGCTGAAGAGGTCTTCCATCCAGCTGAAGTCTTCTATCAAGCGGCATCTTCAATCTTCTTTCTTCCGGCTCCATCTTCATCCCGCCGACGCAGAACATCCTTCCTCCACGATGAACTCCCAACGAATGAAGGTTCCTTTAAATGACGTCATCCAAGATGGCATCCCTCGAATTCCGATTGGCTGATAGGATGCTATCAGCCAATCGGAATTAAGGTAGGAAAAATCTGATTGGCTGATGGAATCAGCCAATCAGATTCAAGTTCAATCCGATTGGCTGATCCAATCAGCCAATCAGATTGAGCTCGTATTCTATTGGCTGATCGGAACGGATTGAACTTGAATCTGATAGGCTGATTCCATCAGCCAATCAGATTATTCCTACCTTAATTCCGATTGGGATCGCAAACACTATCATAAAATTATTTAACCCCTAATCTGCCGACCGGATACCGCCGCCACCTACACACCTACATTATAGCTATTAACCCCTAATCTGCTGTCCCTAACATCGCCGACCCCTACATTATAGTTATTAACCTCTAGTCTGCCCCCCCCCCCAACATCGCCGCAACCTAACTACAAGTATTAACCCCTAATCTGCCCTCCCTAACATCGCCGCCGCCTACCTACAATTATTAACCTGTAATCTCCCGCCCCCAATGTCGCCGCTACCATAATAAAGTTATTAACCCCTAAACCTAACCCTAACTCCCCCTAAGTTAAATATAATTTATATAAAACGAAATAAATTTACTATAATTAAATAAATTAATCCTATTTAAAACTAAATACTTACCTGTAAAATAAACCCTAATATAGCTATAATATAACTAATAGTTACATTGTAGCTATTTTAGGATTTATATTTATTTTACAGGCAACTTTGTATTTATTTTAACTAGGTACAATAGCTATTAAATAGTTATTTACTATTTAATAGCTACCTAGTTAAAATAATTACAAAATTACCTGTAAAATAAATCCTAACCTAAGTTACAATTAAACCTAATGCTACACTATCATTAAATAAATTAAATAAATTAAATACAAATACCTACAAATAAATACACTAACTAAAGTACAAAAAATAAAAAAGAACTAAGTTACAAAAAATAAAAAAATAATTTACAAACATTATAAAAATATTACAACAATTTTAAGCTAATTACACCTACTCTAAGCCCCCTAATAAAATAAAGCCCCCCAACATAAAAAAATTCCCTACCCTATTCTACATTAAAAAGTTACCAGCTCTTTTACCTTACCAGCCCTTAAAAGGGCCTTTTGTGGGGCATGCCCCAAAGAATTCTGCTCTTTTGCCTGTAAAATAAAAATACAACCCCCCCAACATTAAAACCCACCACCCACATACCCCTAATCTAACCCAAACCCCCCTTAAAAAAACCTAACACTACCCCCCTGAAGATCTTCCTACCTTGAGTCATCTTCACTCAGCCGAGCCAAATTCTTCATCCAATCCGGGCGATGTCTTCATCCAAGCGGGGGCTGAAGAGGTCCATCATCCGGCTGAAGTCTTCATCCAAGCGGGGGCTGAAGAGGTCTTCCATCCAGCTGGAATCAGCCAATCAGATTCAAGTTCAATCCGATTGGCTGATCCAATCAGCCAATCAGATTGAGCTCGTATTCTATTGGCTGATCGGAACGGATTGAACTTGAATCTGATAGGCTGATTCCATTAGCCAATCAGATTATTCCTACCTTAATTCCGATTGTCTGATAGAATCCAATCAGCCAATTGGAATTCGAGGGACGCCATCTTGGATGACGTCATTTAAAGGAACCTTCATTCATCGGGAGTTCGTCATGGAGGAAGGATGTTCCGCGTTGGCGGGATGAAGATGGAGCCGGAAGAAAGAAGATTGAAGATGCCGCTTGATAGAAGACTTCAGCCGGATGGAAGACCTCTTCAGCCCCCGCTTGGATGAAGACTTCAGCCGGATGATGGACCTCTTCAGCCCCCGCTTGGATGAAGGCATCGCCCAGATTGGATGAAGAATTCGGCTCGGCTGAGTGAAGACGACTCAAGGTAGGAAGATCTTCAGGGGGTAGTGTTAGGTTTTTTTAAGGGGGGTTTGGGTTAGATTAGGGGTATGTGGGTGGTGGGTTTTAATGTTGGGGGTTGTATTTTTATTTTACAGGCAAAAGAGCAGAATTCTTTGGGGCATGCCCCGCAAAAGGCCCTTTTAAGGGCTGGTAAAGTAAAAGAGCTGGTAACTTTTTAATGTAGAATAGGGTAGGGAATTTTTTTATGTTGGGGGGCTTTGTTATTTTATTAGGGGGCTTAGATTAGGTGTAAGTAGCTTAAAATTGTTGTAATATTTTTATAATATTTGTAAATTATTTTTTTATTTTTTGTAACTTAGTTCTTTTTTATTTTTTGTACTTTAGTTAGTGTATTTATTTGTATTTATTTGTAGGTATTTGTATTTAATTTATTTAATTTATTTAATGATAGTGTAGCGTTAGGTTTAATTGTAACTTAGGTTAGGATTTATTTTACAGGTAATTTTGTAATTATTTTAACTAGGTAGCTATTAAATAGTAAATAACTATTTAATAGCTATTGTACCTAGTTAAAATAAATACAAAGTTGCCTGTAAATTAAATATAAATCCTAAAATAGCTACAATGTAACTATTAGTTATATTGTAGCTATATTAAGGTTTATTTTACAGGTAAGTATTTAGTTTTAAATAGGATTAATTTATTTAATTATAGTAAATTTATTTCGTTTTATTTAAATTATATATAAGTTAGGGGGGGTTAGGGTTAGACTTAGGTTTAGGGGTTAATAACTTTATTATAGTAGCGGCGACATTGGGGGCGGGAGATTACGGGTTAATAATTGTAGGTAGGTGGCGGCGTTGTTAGGGAGGGCAGATTAGGGGTTAATAAAATTTATTATTGTGTTTGCGAGGCGGGAGTGCAGCGGTTTAGGGGTTAATACATTTATTATAGTGGCGGCGATGTCTGGTCGGCAGATTAGGGGTTAATACTTGTAGTTAGGTTGCAGTGACGTGGGGGGGCAGATTAGGGGTTAATAAATATAATATAGGGGTCGGCGATGTTAGGGACAGCAGATTAGGAGTTCATAGCTATAATGTAGGTGGCGGCGGTGTCCAGTCGACAGATTAGGGGTTAATGCTTGTAGTTAGGTTGCGGCGACATTGGGGGGGGGCAGATTAGGGGTTAATACTATTTATTATAGGGTTTGCGAGGCGGGAGTGCGGCGGTTTAGGGGTTAATACATTTATTATAGTAGCAGCGAGGTTCGGTCGGCAGATTAGGGGTTAAAACTTGTAGTTAGGTTGCGGCGACGTTGGGGGGGCAGATTAGGGGTTAATAAATATTATGTAGGTGTCGGCGATGTTAGGGGCAGCAGATTAGGGGTACATAGCTATAATGTAGGTGGCGGCGGTGTCCGGAGCGGCAGATTAGGGGTTAATAAGATAATGCAGGTGTCAGCGATAGCGGGGGCGGCAGATTAGGGGTTAATAAGTGTTAGATTAGGGGTGTTTAGATTTTGGGTTCATGTTAGGGTGTTAGGTGCAGACTTAGTGTTTCCCCATAGGAAACAATGGGGCTGCGTTAAGAGCTGAACACTGCTTTTTTGCAGGTGTTAGGTTTTTTTTTCAGCCGAAACTGCCCCATTGTTTCCTATGGGGGAATGCCGAATTTACCGAGCTAATTCAGATTTATTCGGTAGATACGGCAGCCAATTCGGATTTATTCGGTAGATTCTGAAGTATTTTAATTTGGAAATTCGAATCGATCCGAATCTCCGAATTTTCCGAATTTCCGAATTAATCCGAAACGAATCGCACATGTCTATTCATGATACCTCCCCTGCAATTTAAAGGGACAGTATCCAATCATGATCTAGATATTATACATATGCAATTAAGTATAAAAACATCTTAAATACACAAATACACAAAACATAAGCTCAAAATATGGAAAAATAAAGATTAGCTAAAGAAAAAAAACTATAAGAATAACTGATTTGAGGGATGAAAAAAAAGGGGAAAGTAAAAACATGTTTAATATATCATAGAAAATTAACCAAAATATTATCCCCTGCAAGGGCAGGTACACTAAAGGTATAGTAACTTTGGTGCAAGGCAACTTGTACTTAAGGTTGATGTGGGATGTGGTCTGATTTAACCACTATATTAAAGCCAAGAGGATACCAAGGGGGCTAAGAATTAAAAAATACCCCTCCTTTGACTTGGAGGATCCAGCCCTACAATCTGAGTGGAATGAAGCCCTAACTGATTGTTCCCTCATACAAATAAAAGAGACAAGTTAAAATCCAAGATTGATAACATCAAATCAGATTTAAAATCGTTCCAATCTGATACCAAATATGGGGAATTCAAAAGATAATCTCAAAAACAAGATACAAAAAACAGATTTGGCACAAAGGAAGGGAAATAAGTTCAATAGAGATATGGAGGACTATATGAATAATAAAGTCTAACTGGTCACGATTTCAGAACAGACCAAAGAGAAATTCCTTCCAGAAACCAAGGCCAATACCCCAAAACCAATACTAAAACATAAATCCAAACGTAAAGTGGCCTTTTCCTCCACAGACACATCTGATCAGGATTCTTATGTATCAGATGGAAGTGGTTCCTCCATGCCTTCCTCAGCCAAATCTCTCTCTCCCCCTTCTCCTCCTCCTCCAATCTCTTCTTCTCTTCCTCCCTGCCCCCTCTTGTCATTACAGGTGTTAAGTGACAGTGATACAGATGAGGAAGAAGTTCCAGTTGTACGCCCTAAGGACAAAGCGATGTCTACTATCCCTTTAGGCGGTACAACAGGAGGGCAAGCAGAAGAATTAAGAAAGTCCTCAAGGAAACAAAAACCCAATATGAAGGACTGTCAGTTTTAAACCTGCCAAGTGTGGAGCTTACAGAAGAAGAAAAATCTTTACTGAGTAAAGGACTGGGTTTTGCTCCGACTAACAGATTCTTAACATTTAGAACAATTATTGATGTTAATAAATTTGTCAGAAAATTGACGTGAAAGAGATTTTTTAACTCACAGGATGACCAACATAGTTTGAATGTTTGTGATAATGCTAATGTGAATACAATAGCTCACCATACTAACGTCAACAGTAATACTCAGATTGGGGCTGTGAATAATGGGGATGTGAACTCAGCTGACTTCAAATTTGGCGACTTTATAACTCTAAATGAATTAAAACACTTTGAGGACAGATATGGTCCGGTTGATTCTGAAGTACCATCGACACATAGGAAGCAGTCTGAGTTCTATCCCACAAACTTTAGGGGTCAATCCATTAACCTTTACCAAAAAAACAATATTGTCATCAGGGCTTTGGACAAAGGGGGCAACGTGGTGGTCCTTGATAAGGACTACTACATAAATGAGGCGAATCGCCAATTATCAGATGACAAAACATATAGAAAATTGGATAGGAACCCCTCCCAGGTGCTCAAGTCCAAACTTCTAACTATTATTGAGCAAGGGATGTCCCCAAGTATATTTTCTGAGGATCAGGTCAAATATATGATTCCAGAATTTCCATTGGTACCTATATTTCACCATGTACCCAAAACCCATAAGAGCTTGACTTCCCCCCGGACAGACTCATCCTTTCTGGCATTGGCTCTGTCCTTCTATATAATACTGTTTTGAAATTACACGAGGCCAACAGAGGTGCTTACCGATTGGTGGACAGGGAGTGACGTACGCCCACGGAGGTGTGTCAGTCGGGCGACTCTCAATAGTCCCGACCTGCGCTTTGAGGCACGTCATCCGTGCCACCACTCTTGTGAGTATCTGGATCAGTGGGAGATTTTTAGTAGCGAGGGGCTCTTATGTTATCACATCACGATACTGTTTTATGGTTTTGGGCGCCTCTCTTCTTTCTCTACATGTATATCATGTAATATCCAATATGTAGGGTTAACCACACGTGAGATCAGATCACGAATTAGGGAGCACCTCTCTACCATCAGAGTAGGAAAGTCCAGCACTCCTCTAGTGCAACACTTCGCACTTGAACACTCCAAAAGCACTGAGAGTTTCAGATGGAAGGCCATTGAATATGTACCTGTACCACCAAGAGGTGGGGACAGGGAGAAAGCCCTAGGCAGACAGGAGGTGTTCTGGATCTTCAAATTGAAGACCAGGACACCTTCAGGACTAAACTCAGCCTTTGATTTAATAAACTATTGGTACTAACTAGTATAAGTTTGGGAGTGTTTGCAAACTCCAAAACACATATCTTTATAGATAAGGTAATACATATATTCAGTCATTTTTGAATTGCATAATAATTATATCCTAGTAGGATCATAGCACAAAGTGAACTGCTCTTTTATTTGTTTACTGATTTAATGTATTTCATTTCATTGCTATCTTGTTCATTGGATAATAGTCCCATACTTGAACTTATCCATACATAGGATCTAGATAGAGTAGAGCTAAGATTCTAATATTCTATTATGCTGGAGTGAACACACTCATAATTATTGCAACTATGCAAATATCTATCTAACCTTTTATGAAATGACAGGAAGGTAGCTGCTTATTGGTTATCCCTTTTCTTTATGTACCAAGAATGATAAAACATATGTGAGAGAAATGCTTTAGATATAAACATGAAATATGTATCTTGTTAAGGTCCACTCTGTTCCTGCCAGCCACGGGATAACAATTTAATTTTAAATTTTTCATTTTTAATTTATTTTGTTCATTAACAATTGTCCCATTATGAGTTTTGTTATGATTATCAATTCTGAAATATACAAAGATATAACATATGTTCAGGTTATTTGCTTAGCAGCATTAACTGTCTAGCATAAGGTGTGTTAGGGGGTTAAATGTACATGCAGTTGTAAGTAGTTTTGGATTGGCCCACCTGATTGTCCAATAGGAGGAAGGTTAGCCCTACAAAAAGGGCGCTTGTTTTTAATTTTTAACCAGCTAAGACTACGGCGTTACAGCCGAAACGCGTCAGCTGTTTTCCAACCTCCCTACCCTATTTGAACAATCAGCTGCCGTCAGTATTTCCAGAGCACTATTTGTTTACCACAATTTGACTTTCTTGTTTGTTTTTTGAGTGCTTTTATCACAGCGTTATTGTGGAAATAAACGCTGACTCTCACATCCACTGGTGCTCCTGTTTTTCTTTATTTCCTTGACAATCGGATCCCTCACAGTGAGCACAGCTGAGGATCGCCTCCTCCCCTCCCCCTCTCGTGGATTGGACCGAATACTCACCGGGCGGTGACGTCCTGAGCCGCTGACCAATAGGAGAAGCCGCACGCGTCTGAGGAGGGTGGGGTCTGCATTCAGTTGGTAATCGGCGGAATCGAGGAGCTCCAGGGCATCCTGGGCGCAAAGGAGATTAACATATCTACGGGGATCGCGGATCACCGGCAACCAGAGCACAGCCCCAGACCAACCACAGAGAAAAAAAAAACCCTAGGACCAGATGCGGTAAGTCGACTCACAGAGTCACAGAGTTCTCTTTCTGTGTGGGACTTCTGTTCATCAGATTATGGGTGCTCAAATACACACACTTCAAATGTAGCTGTGGGACAATGAGTGAAATAGCCTTATGTTTATTATTTAAATGTTTCAAAACATCTCCTATTTGTCCCCAAGGTTGTTTTATTACAGTTGCAAGAAAAAGTATGTGAACCCTTTGGAATGATATGGATTTCTGCCCAAATTGGTCATAAAATGTGATCTGATCATCATCTAAGTCACAACAATAGACAATCACAGTCTGCTTAAACTAATAACACACAAAGAATGAAATGTTGCCATGATTTATTGAACACACCATGTAAACATTCACAGTGAAGGTGGAAAAAGTATGTGAACCCTTGGATTTAATAACTGGTTGAACCTCCTTTGGCAGCAATAACTTCAACCAAACGTTTCCTGTAGTTGCAGATCAGACATGCACAACGGTCAGGAGTAATTCTTGACCATTCCTCTTTACAGAACTGTTTCACTTCAGCAATATTCTTGGGATGTCTGGTGTGAATCACTTTCTTGAGGTCATGTCACAGCATCTCAATCGGGTTGAGGTCAGGACTCTGACTGGGCCACTTCAGAAGGCATATTTTCTTCTGTTTAAGCCATTCTGTTGATTTACTTCTATGCTTTGGGACATTGTTCTGTTGCAACACCCATCTTCTGTTGAGCTTCAGCTGGTAGACAGATGGCCTTAAGTTCTCCTGCAAAATGTCTTGATAAACTTGGGAATTAATTTTTCCTTCGATGATAGCAATCCGTCCAGGCCCTGACGCAGCAAAGCAGCCCCAAACCATGATGCCCCCACCACCATACTTCACAGTTGGGATGAGGTTTTGATGTTGGTGTGCTGTGCCTCTTTTTCACCACACATAGTGTTGTGTGTTTCTTCCAAATAACTCAACTTTGGTTTCATCTGTCCACAGAATATTTTGCCAGTACTGCTGTGGAACATCCAGGTGCTCTTGAGCAAACTGTAAACGTGCAGCAATGTTTTGTTTGGACAGCAGTGGCTTCCTCTGTGGTATCCTCCCATGAAATCCATTCTTGTTTAGTGTTTTACGTATTGTAGATTCGCTAACAGGGATGTTAGCATTTGCCAGTGACTTTTGTAAGTCTTTAGCTGACACTCTAGGATTCTTCTTCACCTCATTGAGCAGTCTGCGCTGTGCTCTTGCAGTCTTCTTTACAGGACGGCCACTTCTAGGGAGAGTAGCAGCAGTGCTGAACTTTCTCCATTTATAGACAATTTGTCTTACCGTGGACTGATGGACAGCAAGGCTTTTGGAGATACTTTTATAACCCTTTCCAGCTTTATGCAAGTCAACAATTCTTAATCGTAGGTCTTCTGAGAGCTCTTTTGTGCAAGGCATCATTCACATCAGGCAATGCTTCTTGTGAAAAGCAAACCCAGAACTGGTGTGTGTTTTTTTCTTAGGGCAGGGCAGCTGTAACCAACATCTCCAATCTCATCTCATTGATTGGACTCCAGTTGACTGACATCTCACTCCAATTAGCTCTTGGAGATGTCATTAGTCTAGGGGTTCACATACTTTTTCCACCTGTACTGTGAATGTTTACATGGTGTGTTCAATAAAAACATGGCAACATTTCATTCTTTGTGTGTTATTGGTTTAAGCAGACTGTGATTGTCTATTGTTGTGACTTAGATGATGATCAGATCACATTTTATGAGCAATTTGTGCAGAAATCCATATCTTTCCAAAGGGTTCACATACTTTTTCTTGCAACTGTGTGTGTATATATACACACACACACATACATACACACACTGTGTGTATAAATATATATTGTTTGTGTGTATGTGTGTGTATATATATATATATATATATATATATATATATATACACACACACACACACACAATATATATATATATATATATATATATATATATATATATACACACACACACAGTGTGTGTATGGTGTGTATGTGTGTATGTTTGTGTATGTGTGTGTATGTATGTGTGTGTATGTATATACATATATAGTGTGTGTGTGTGTGTGTGTGTATGTGTGTGTATGTATGTATATACATATATAGTGTGTGTGTGTGTATGTATGTATGTATGTTTGTGTGTATATACACATACTGTATATACTGTGTGTGTGCTGGTAAATATCATTAATAATATCTGTACAAGTATTGTACTGCTTGGCACTCAAACTTATTGTCACGTAAAAAGCTTATTTGATCATTAGTAGAGTCATTGGTAGAGCTACACATGCAAACAGTGTCCACTGGCTGTGTCATATGTGGGAGACATTCCTGAGATATGACAAATCTCAGCACTGCCATAAATCTGGTAAATGTAACTGCTGCGGCACTGCCAGACATCTTATAAATGTAACCCCTATACTCCTTGAGATATGACACATGTAACCGCTGCACTTCCAGAAATATAAACAAATCTAACTCCTGCACAGCCAGAGATCTGATAAATGTAACCCCTGGACTGCCACAGTAGGTCTGCTCTTATTTTGACTCTCATACATGCTTTTTAAATGCGTGCCCCCTCGTGAAAAAAAAATGCCCCCCCATTTCATTCGTTCTGGAACCGACCCTGCTTGCAGGGGATAATATTTTGGTTAATTTTCTATGATATATTTAACATGTTTTTACTTTCCCCTTTTTTTTCATCCCTCAAATCAGTTATTCTTATATTTTTTTTTCTTTAGCTAATCTTTATTTTTCCATATTTTGAGCTTATGTTTTGTGTATTTGTGTATTTAAGATGTTTTAATACTTAATTGCATATGTATAACATCTAGATCATGATTGGATACTGTCCCTTTAAATTGCAGGGGAGGGAGCTGAAGGGAGATGGCAGCTTAGCACTTGAGCTCCGTGCTAAACTGTAACATATAAGGGCATGTAGGTGTAATTTTGCACAAGGAAGGATTCTATACCCTTGAGACCCTGTGGGGTAGACAATGGAGAGCAGCAAGGAGTGACACCTAACACGGGTTAACTCTTCACCCGGTTTCATAGGAAGCCCTCAGGTGCCGGTCGCCATTTTGCCCACGTGGCGGGACTAATACCGGGCAGCACTGCGCCATAAAGAACAAGCAATCAAGTGCTCAAGCAGCCACCTTTACATCAACAGACAGGAGGGAAGCCCTCCTTCAAAGGTTCCCTGGGAAGGAACAGATTTCTGGGCAGCGTGAACGAGAGAAAGTTCCGGTAATGAGACTACTGGTCTGACAGGCCAGCAACGTATTGAGCCAAGTGCGGTAAGAGGGGAGGCGAGTGGCACACAGGAATGAATGAGCTCGCATAGAGTATAGATTACACACATACTCAGGATCATTCTGGGGACATTAAAGTATGCCTAATTCACTGAGGCCTAAGCTATTGGGGGATCTGTAGGAGCCCAGAACAACACTCACCTAGCAAGGCCACACAACAGATTCGCTGCTGGTATACCTGACATGGATCTATAATAAACTACGGCATTACCCATACTGTGATAAAGCTTTTGCTTGTAATAAATTGCTGCTGAGACACAATTTTTACTCGATCTTAAGAGCTGCAAAAAAACGTCATGAGGTTAACCAGAGCCTTGCTATGATATAAACTGTGCCATCCCTTTTCCTAGCTACATTGTAAGCAGAACTTGGCTCACATTATAATATGCCCTAATTTGTCTGTGACTGCTTCCCTCTGCTAGAATACTAAGAGGAATAGAGGGATCTTACATTAAAAAACCTAAAAGCTACTGTGCACTCCAAATCTGCAGCATGTGAAAATACTTGCTTTGAAGGGGAAAATCTCTACTGTTGATCTCTGTACATTAAGACTCTCTAGTGCAATTTATCTACTTATTCACCCGTGGTGTTCTCGGTTACAATTACACCCCACGCTGGGAAGTCAGCTACAACCTTTTATTATATCTACAATATCCAAGGGATATACAAACAACCACCTGGTAATATGTCTGCTAGAAAACCAAATAAACTTTCTCAGGGCTCTAAGCCACCAGCCGCTGCACTATTTTTTAAACCTGCAAGAGGCGAAAAAATGCTAGAATCTGTGAATGCTACAATAGAAGATGAAAATGAGTATGAATCAGATTCACAGGCCGCTGAGGAGGACGCTATTCCTGCAACAAGAGCGGATCTCAAATCGCTAGTATCTAAACAGGACATTAACAAAAACTTTGACAAGCTCTGGGAAAAAATAGATGCTTTTCAAAACACTGTTACAAACAGTCTAGCAGACATAAAACAAGAAATCACCGAACTGGGTTCAAGAGTAGCCACCCTGGAAGAAAATGAGACCTCCACTGCCGATGAACTATCCAATCTTACACAAAAGCTGTCTTCACAAGAACAAGAAGTAAGTGAGATACATGATAAGCTAGAGGACCTTGAAAACAGGACTCGTAGATGTAATCTACGCTTGAAAGGGATTCCTGAAACCGTCTCGACGGAAGAACTACCTATATATCTACATCAACTATTTCAGGCTATCACGGGAGAAGGGGGCGAAGAGAAATTCCAAACGGAAAGGGCTCATAGAGCACTTAGACCTAAACCAAGAGAAGATGCCCCCCCAGAGATGTAATCGTTAAATTTCTTAGATTCCCAGAAAAGGAAGAGATACTTACTGCGGCAAGGAAACTTCCCACTTTTAAATTCCAGGGCACGGTTATTCAGTTCTACCAAGACCTCTGTATACGGACCCTACAGAGGAGAAGCAACCTAAGACCCCTAACTACTCTTTTAAGAAAACACCAGATTAGATATCGTTGGGGATTCCCTTTTAATCTTTACATTCTTCACAATGGCAACTCCCTGAACCTTAAAGAAGTCACAGAGATTCCAGATATGTGCCGAAGATTGCAGCTAGAACCACCTGATATTCCACAGATGAAGAAAGGAGAAGATAGGTCCCAGGTGCAACTAGACCCGTCTAATTCACAGAGACAAAAGTGGACCAAAGTTCCGAAAAGAAAGAACAAGCCTTAACACGTTTCAGTAATGGACGGTTACCTAGAGAGGTTTCTTGTCATTGTTTTCCTTTCTTTTTTGATCTATAGCATTGCTAGGGAGGGAAGAGGTATAGATAAAAGATAAACACTCTAAATACAATAAGCTTAGAGGGCATGTAGCTGCATGGAAAGGTGATATAGTATGGAATGTTCAGTTACCAATAACTACTAATTCATCCGATGCCAAATGTTAGATAGTTTAAACATTTACAGTTTTAGCACCATGTAATGTTACTTTTAGACCATATCTAAAAAATGTTATGGGGAGGGAGGAGTTAAGGTTTTTTTTCTGTATTTTTCTTTGGGTACTTTCCCAACATAAAGTCCACGGAAGTATTAGCCACATACTGTATACAGATGTTGGGGTTTACTCTGTAATGTTTTTTTAATATATTTGTTTTTTTTAATGTTTTTGTTAGTGTCCCGCCGTGCAGTCCACTTTGCCACCGAGTCCCATCTACTGATAGAAAACTACTCTCTCGATATCTACAGGCAGCTGCGAGAAGAAGAGGTAACAAAGATCCAGGGGGGGGAAGATCCCCACCAACGTAACAGTGAGTAATGTCTAGCCACCTAAAGCTAATTTCACATAACGTTAGAGGCCTAAACACAGATCTCAAGCGCAGGACAGCTATGAACCAATATACTAGATTAAAGGCAAACATCATATTCCTACAAGAAACACACTTCACTAAGGAAGTCATACCAAAATATTGGTCTAAAGGATATACACAACACTTTCACTCTATAACTGACAAAAAAAAGAGGGGGGTATCCATATTGATACATCAGTCGGTAGGGTTCATAGCAGAGGAAACAATTAGGGATCCTGAAGGTAGATTCTTATTACTCCAGGGTAGAATACATGACAAACCGATCGTGCTATGCAATATTTATGCTCCAAACGAAACACAAGCTCCATTCTTTGTTCGTATCTCACAGTTATTAACCCAGTGGTCAAATGTTAGAATCATTTTAGGAGGGGACTTTAATGTTTCTATATATACACACAATATAGTCAAGGTAAGACCCCTTTGTCTCAAGCACAACAAAGACATAATTCTACAATTAAAAAAATAAATGGTCTTTTTGGAACATAACATCTTGGATTCTTGGGACACCCTATATGGAAGGACTAAGGATTACACCTATTATTCAAGTGCACACAGATCCTACTCAAAACTAGATTACATCTATATAACCCAGACTATGATACCAGACCTAGTCTCCTCCAAGATTCATGCCTGTGCTTGGTCAGACCATTCGATAGTACAAATAGACATTAAAAAAATCTTTCACACTAGTGCAACACGATCTTGGACCTATGATCCATATATCTTAAAAGGTACCAAAGTAAGGGAACCCATTGCCAAGGCATTAACTGAATATTGGGACTTCAATGTAGGGACAACCTCTAACCCTATCACTATCTGGGCAGCACATAAACCCTACCTTTGAGGTTTATTGATTAAAGAAAAAACTGCTCTTACCAGAGCCAACAGACTTCTGACAGATACCTTACAAACCCAAATTACTACCCTATCCAAACTACATCAACAAACTCTGTCACCATCGACATATACACAACTACAAGCTAAAAGGCAAGAGCTAGCAACAGTGATGAATGAAACCTCTATAAGGTCAGCCCATAGATTAAAGTCACAGTACTTCCTATATTCCAACAAACCGGACAGATATTTAGCCCATAAACTAAGAGAGAGGACGAAATCTTTCACTATCCCATATATTCAAAAAAATGACGGAGCTCTTACTTCCAACCCTCAGGAGATAGCCGATACTTTCGCGGATTATTATGCACATCTTTATGACGGCAAAAAAACTAAACCAGGGAGCCAGACTAACCAACTCTTGACAAAGTTCCTAGATGAGGCTAAACTTACACCCTTAGACAATGAGGTCAGTAAAGAGATAAACGCTGGGATCTCGACCAGGGAGGTCCTTACTGCCATAAAAGAACTAAAGCCAGGTAAAGCCACGGGTCCAGACGGTTTCCCAGGGGAATATTACCAACTATATAGATCTATCTTAATCCCACATGTGGTTTCATTATGTAATGATATCATGCAAGGCAAAGAGATCCCCAAAGAAATTTTACAAGCCAAAATAGTAGTTATACACAAACCGGGGAGAAACCCAAAGCTATGCCAAAGTTACCGCCCCATATCATTAATAAATCAAGACATCAAGATATTTACCAAAATCTTAGCCAAGAGACTAAAAGCACACCTACCGACTCTGATTCACCCGGACCAGGTGGGATTCATTAAAGATAGAGAAGCTCCTGATAATACGAGGCGTACGATCTCCCTGGTCGACTACCTTAGCAAAACAAAAACGCCTTCTCTGGTCCTCTCATTGGACGCGGAGAAGGCGTTTGATAGGATAGATTGGAATTTCATGTTGAAGGTACTAGATAGGATGGGTTTTCATGGAGAATTTATTCAGGCTATTAAAAGCATATACTCTCAACCAACAGCTATCGTAAGAACAGCGGGATACCAATCAAAACTTATAGAGGTCTTAAACGGTACGAGACAGGGGTGCCCTCTGTCGCCGCTCCTGTTTGCAATGTGTATAGAACCTCTAGCTGCTACAATACGCTTATCCCCAGATATTCACGGTGTTAAAATTAGAGATCAGGAATTTAAAATCTCTCTCTTTGCGGATGATGTGCTCCTCACGTTAACCAAGCCGCTGATATCTCTCCCTAACTTATACCGAATTTTACAGGAATACTCGGATATATCGGGATATAAAGTTAACTTAGATAAATGCGAGGCAATCCCTATCGCTCTTCCCGACCACACCAAAAAACGTATAGAAGCTAATTTTGAATTCCAATGGGCCCACACAGCAATTAAGTATCTGGGGATTAAGCTCTCAGGTAACATTGCAGACCTCTACAATTTAAATTATATTCCCTTATACAAAACGATTCGCAAAGACATCAATAAATGGAGGGAGGGAGGTTTTTCCTGGTACGGCCGATTGTCGGCAATAAAAATGAATATCCTCCCAAGAATACTATATCTCTTTAGGGCCCTCCCAATTAAAGTTCCCTTACCAGATTTAAAAAGAATACAAACGGACCTGATAGGATTTCTAAGGGGCAACAAGAAAGTCAGAATCCCCTCTCACGTCCTCCAACAACATAGACAACTAGGAGGAGTAGGAGTACCAAATTTAATTCACTATTATCAAGCAGCGAGGCTGGCGCAGACTACCCTAATGAGTATAAAATCAGAGGATATTATGTGGGTGAGGGTGGAGACAACACTAGCAGGGTACAGACGACCAGATGACATTTTGTGGGGACAGCTGAGACAGCCTTTTCGGGACTTCCACACTTCAAAGCTTACTATAGAGATGATGCAGACTTGGTCCTCAGTGGCCGACTCTCTTCATCTAATTCCAGGGGACTCGGTGGTTAGACCACTGAGGACCCTTTTAAACATAGACTTCCATGTACAGCTGGGAAAGTGGGAAAATAAAGGATTATACAGAGTCGCAGATTTTATAGTTAACAATAAAGTAGCTACATTCCAACAAATTCAGGATAAAATCTACCCAGACAAATTGCAATGGTTCCTATATTTACAAGTGGCATCGGCAGTAACCAGATACAGATCATCTAGCACCAACACACGACTAACTACCCTCGAACACTTTTGTAACACATCACAACGACTCAAAAAATTAATTTCCGCAATATACTTAACACTTCAGCAATCCACATTCTCCACTAAATCATCTGTGATGGAGAGATGGGAAAAGGAACTTAATATAATCCACACTCGAGAGGAATGGGAAACAATCTTTTACACATCTAGCAAAGGGTTAATTAGTGCAGATTTCAGGGAAAACAGCATCAAGACTTCCTTCCGATGGTATCTCACCCCTGTCATCACCTCCCATTACACTCATAGAGGTAACAAGTTATGTTATAAAGGTTGTACTGAAAAAGGAACATATATCCACATGTGGTGGGATTGCCCTCAGATTAATCAGATTTGGACCCAATTATCTAAATTTATCACTGAGGTACTCTCAGTAAATATTTCCCTATCTGCACCACAAGCACTACTAAACGATAAGATTAGACAGCTTAATACAGCTACCAACACATTTATTCATATTCTTTGCACTGCCACCAGAATATGCGTAGCTAGACATTGGAAAACGGGGGCACCTTCATGGGGGGAAGTTAAAGACAAAATTCAGGCCACCTACAAAATGTCAGAGACGATAGCCTTTAGTCAGAACAGCCAGGATCAATTTTTTAAGGTATGGAATTATTGGATTTTGGCAGGCCACTAACAATCTAGGAGAGGTGAGAACCCATAACCAATAACAAAAGAGTAGGCAGTAGAAAAGGTTCACTAGCTGTTATAGATAGTTTATCGATTCAAAGGCTTAGGTTAGGCCAAATACCGGGGGAGGCCCCTATTCTGGACTCGGTGGCGGAGGGACGGCACGGCGGACAAGTTCAATGAAGTTTAAGAGGTAAGGTTATTGTTTGTTATTGGAATGTTAATGGAAAAGAATGAAAATTTACACAATCTAGAAGTCGGGGGGGGGAGAGGGGGGGAACTCGGTCTTATGAAGCCTTAGTTGTTGTTTTTTCTCCCTGGTTATCCCCTCGTCTCTATTCCCGATCCCCGATCATACTGAATATCAACAGACATCACGGGCCCTAAAGTTTGCATTGAATTATAAATGTTTAATAGCTTTATTGAACTAATAGACTTTCTGAAACCATCCCCACATTAGAAGGAAGACTGCTGGACCTCTGACAACCACAAGAGGTTAAGGGGAGAGAAGGGTTAAGTTTGGAGGGTTACTGTGAACTGTAATTTTTGATGTGTATGACAATAAAAACTTATTTCAACTAAATTGCAAGGGAGGTATCATGAACACTATTCCTATGATTAAGTGCCAAGTGCAGGCACGAAACATGTAAGGAAGTTCATCTCTGCTGACTTTTTTGTACCCTATGTTTTTACTTTCATTCAAATAAAGTTACCTTTTAACTTTGATCACTCTGCAGTGTGCAGATGTTTTTTCTTTTTTCAATTTTGGCTTTACTGTGGCGGAACCAGCCGCAATTGGGGCGTGCACCCCCTGAGCTTCACACCCTCACCTTTCCTAAACACTTCCGGTGGGGTCTTCAGCCTGCTTAGGACCTTTTAGCGGTTCGTGTTCGTGGAGTTATATTTGTATATACATACATATGCATATAAATATATATTGGAAACATAAAGATCAGTACCACATACATTTATAAATATCAACCCAATAGGACGTGGTGTACCAAAAATAATAATCACCACTCCTAGTTCATGGAGAATCAAAAAGTGAAATTCAAAGAAAAAACAAGAGATTCCTAACAAGCACAAGGGTATTTAATACCAATCAAAAACAGGTCAATTTAGATGAATCGGTGCCCGGTTTTTAAATAATCCTATTTAATTCATCAAAATTGACATTTCACCCTCTTTTTTTCAAATACTTACCTTTTAATCCTGACAGCCGCTGAAGCGCTTCCTCCGCCCATCGCAAGCCCTCTTCGCAGGTCCAAAATGACGAATCCGGCTTTCTCCATTCACGGCATTGCCTCAGGCCAAGATTCCCCCGGGGGGGGGGGAAGCCATGGTTGGAGGAAGCTGGATGCGCCATTTCTGACGTATGAAGAGGCTTCCGACGGCCGGGGGAATCGAAGATTAAAAAGGTATTTGAAGAAAACGAGTGAAATATCAATTTTGATGAATTAAAGTGCCCTTGTTTTTAATAGGATTATTAAAAACCAGGCACCGATTCATCAAAATTTACCTTCACTGTAAAACCTTATCTCTGCAAAACACTGTATCAAAATAAGATTGGCAACAAATCTTAGCATAAGAGCCTAAGGACAAAATGTCTCTGAATAGTAATTCAAGGTAGTGCCAAATATAGTAACACTCAATCACAGCACAATGCAAACCATCAACCTCAGTATACGCTGGAACAAGTTATTTAAATCCAATCAATCAATCTCCTATCATATGTAATGTGAGCAATAAAAAAAAAAAAAATTCCATCTAGCAGAGTTAACGCTCGACCGGGATCGCTAAACAGAGCTCAGCTTTTAATCTAGCTGTTTATTAGTTACACATTTCTAATACTTGGTTCTTCATGGCATTAAACATTTGTAGTATTTTTTTGTATTTGTAAAAAACATAATTTATGTAAGAACTTACCTGATAAATTCATTTCTTTCATATTAGCAAGAGTCCATGAGCTAGTGACGTATGGGATATACATTCCTACCAGGAGGGGCAAAGTTTCCCAAACCTTAAAATGCCTATAAATACACCCCTCACCACACCCACAATTCAGTTTAACGAATAGCCAAGAAGTGGGGTGATAAGAAAAAAGTGCGAAAGCATATAAAATAAGGAATTGGAATAATTGTGCTTTATACAAAAAAATCATAACCACCACAAAAAAGGGCGGGCCTCATGGACTCTTGCTAATATGAAAGAAATGAATTTATCAGGTAAGTTCTTACATAAATTATGTTTTCTTTCATGTAATTAGCAAGAGTCCATGAGCTAGTGACGTATGGGATAATGACTACCCAAGATGTGGATCTTTCCACACAAGAGTCACTAGAGAGGGAGGGATAAAATAAAGACAGCCAATTCCTGCTGAAAATAATCCACACCCAAAATAAAGTTTAATGAAAAACATAAGCAGAAGATTCAAACTGAAACCGCTGCCTGAAGTACTTTTCTACCAAAAACTGCTTCAGAAGAAGAAAATACAACAAAATGGTAGAATTTGGTAAAAGTATGCAAAGAGGACCAAGTTGCCGCTTTGCAAATCTGATCAACCGAAGCTTCATTCCCAAATGCCCAGGAAGTAGAAACTGACCTAGTAGAATGAGCTGTAATCCTATGAGGCGGAATCTTACCCGACTCAACATAGGCAAGATGAAATAAAGATTTCAACCAAGATGCCAAAGAAATGGCAGAAGTTTTCTGGCCTTTCTAAAACCGGAAAAGATAACAAATAAACTAGAAGTCTTTCGGAAAGACTTAGTAGCTTCAACATAATATTTCAAAGCTCTAATAACATCCAAAGAATGCAACGATTTCTCCTTAGAATTCTTAGGATTAGGACATAATGAAGGAACCACAATGTCTCTACTAATGTTGTTGGAATTCACAACTTAGGAAAAAATTCAAAAGAAGTTCGCAACACCGCCTTATCCTGATGAAAAATCAGAAAAGGAGACTCACAAGAAAGAGCAGAAAATTCAGAAACTCTTCTGGCAGAAGAGATGGCCAAAAGGAACAAAACTTTCCAAGAAAGTAATTTAATATCCAATGAATGCATAGGTTCAAATGGAGGAGCTTGAAGAGCCCCCAGAACCAAATTCAAACTCCAAGGAGGAGAAATTGACTTAATGACAGGCTTTATACGAACCAAAGCTTGTACAAAACAATGAATATCAGGAAGAATAGCAATCTTTCTGTGAAAAAGAACAGAAAGAGCAGAGATTTGACCTTTCAAGGAACTTGCGGACAAACCCTTATCTAAACCATCCTGAAGAAACTGTAATATTCTCGGTATTCTAAAAGAATGCCAAGAAAAATGATGAGAAAGACACCAAGAAATATAAGTCTTCCAGACTCTATAATATATCTCTCTGGATACAGATTTACGAGCCTGTAACATAGTATTAATCACAGAGTCAGAGAAACCTCTTTGACCAAGAATCAAGCGTTCAATCTCCATACCTTTAAATTTAAGGATTTCAGATCCTGATGGAAAAAAGGACCTTGAGACAAAAGGTCTGGTCTTAACGGAAGAGTCCACGGTTGGCAAGAGGCCATCCGGACAAGATCCGCATACCAAAACCTGTGAGGCCATGCCGGAGCTACCAGCAGAACAAATGAGCATTCCTTCAGAATCTTGGAGATTACTCTTGGAAGAAGAACTAGAGGCGGAAAGATATAGGCAGGATGATACTTCCAAGGAAGTGATAATGCATCCACTGCCTCCGCCTGAGGATCCCGGGATCTGGACAGATACCTGGGAAGTTTCTTGTTTAGATGAGAAGCCATCAGATCTATTTCTGGAAGTTCCCACATTTGAATAATCTGAAGAAATACCTCTGGGTGAAGAGACCATTCGCCCGGATGCAACGTTTGGCGACTGAGATAATCCGCTTTCCAATTGTCCATACCTGGGATATGAACCGCAGAGATTAGACAGGAGCTGGATTCCGCCCAAACCAAAATTCGAGATACTTCTTTCATAGCCAGAGGACTGTGAGTCCCTCCTTGATGATTGATGTATGCCACAGTTGTGACATTGTCTATCTGAAAACAAATGAACAACTCTCTCTTCAGAAGAGGCCAAGACTGAAGAGCTCTGAAAATTGCACGGAGTTCCAAAATATTGATCGGAAATCTCACCTCCTGAGATTCCCAAACCCCTTGTGCCGTCAGATACCCCCACACAGCTCCCCAACCTGTAAGACTTGCATCTGTTGAGATTATAGTCCAGGTCGGAAGAACAAAGAAGCCCCCTGAACTAAACGATGGTGATCTGTCCACCATGTCAGAGAGTGTCGTAAAATCGGTTTAAAGATATTAATTGAGATATCTTTGAGTAATCCCTGCACCATTGGTTCAGCATACAGAGCTGAAGAGGTCGCATGTGAAAACGAGCAAAGGAGATCGCATCTGATGCGGCAGTCCTAAGACCCAACATTTCCATGCATAAGGCTACCAAAGGGAATGATTGTGACTGAAGGTTTTGACAAGCTGATATCAATGTTAAACTTCTCTTGTCTGACAAGGACAGAGTCATAGACACTGAATTTATCTAGAAACCTAAAAAGGTTACCCTTGTCTGAGGAATCAATGAACTGATTGGTAAATTGATCCTCCAACCATGAACTTGAAGAAAACAACACAAGTCGATTCGTATGAGATTCTTCGAAAATGAGAAGACTGAGCAAGTACCAAGATATCGTCCAAAATAAGGAAATACCAAAACCCTATTCTCTGATTACAGAAAGAAGGGCACCGAGAACCTTTGAAAAAAATTCTTGGAACTGAGGCTAGGCCAAACGGTAGAGCCACAAAACTGGTAATGCTTGTCTAAAAAGAGAATCTCAGACACTAAAAGTGATCTGGATGAATCGGAATATGCAGATACACATCCTGTAAATCTATTGTAGACATATAATGCCCTTGCTAAACAAAAGGCAGGATAGTCCTACAGTAACCATCTTGAATGTTGGTATCCAAACATAACGATTCAATAATGATAGATCCAGAACTGGTCTGAAGGAATTGACCTTCTTTGGTACAATGAAGAGATAAAATAAAACCCCAGCCCCTGTTCCAGAACTGGAACTGGCATAAATACTCCAGCCAACTCTAGATCTGAAACACATTTCAGAAATGCTGAGCCTTTGCTGTGTTAACTGGGACACGGGAAAGAAAAGAATCTCTTAGCAGGAGGCCTTAACTTGAAGCCAATTCTGTACCTTTCTGAAACAATGTTTCTGAAACCAGAGATTTAAGAACGGAATTGATCCAAATTTCTTTGAAGAAAACGTAATCTGCCCCATACCAGCTGAGCTGGAATAAGGGCCGCACCTTCATAGGTACTTAGGAGCTGGCTATAGGTTTCTATAAGGCTTGGATATATTCCAAACTGGAAATAGTTTCCAAACTGATACCGCTCCTGAGGATGAAGGATCAGGCTTTTGTTCCTTGTTGTGAGGAAAGGAACGAAAATTATTATTTACCCTGGAAAGAAAGGGAAAGCAAAGTTGACTTAGAAGACATGTCAGCATTCCAAGTTTAATCCATAAAGCTTTTCTAGCTAAAATAGCTAGAGACATATACCTGACATCAACTCTAATGATATCAAAAAGATGGTATCACCAATAAAATTATTAGCATGTTATAGAATAATAATAATGCTATAAAATTATGATCTGTTACTTGTTGCGCTAAAGCTTCTAACCAAAAAGTTGAAGCTGCAGCAACATCCGCTAAAAATATAGCAGGTCTAAGAAGATTACCTGAACATAAGTAAGCTTTTCTTAGAAAGGATTCAATTTTCCTATCTAAAGGATCCTAAAATGAAGTACTATCTGCCATAGGAATAGTAGTACATTAGCAGGAGTAGACACAGCCCCATAACCTTAGGGATTTTTGTCCCAAAAAACTCTAATCTGTCAGATGGCACAGGATATAATTTTCTTAAACGTCTAGAAGGAGTAAATAAATTACCCAAATTATTCCATTCCCTGGAAATTACTTCAGAAATAGCATCAGGGAGATAAAACACTTCTGGAATAACTACAGGAGATTTAAAAACCTTATTTAAACGTTTACATTTAGTATCAAGAGGACCAGAATCCTCTATTTCTAATGCAAATAACACTTCTTTAAGTAAAGAACGAATAAATTCCATCTTGAACAAATACAAAGATTTATCAGCATCAACCTCTGAGACAGAAACCTCTGAACCAGAAGAACCATTATCAGTATCAGAATGATGATGTTCATTTAAAAATTCATCTGAAAAAAAGAGAAGTTTTAAAAGACTTTTATGTATACTAGAAGGAGAAATAACAGACATAGCCTTCTTAATGGATTTAAAAAATAAAATCTCTTATGTTATCAGGAACACTCTGAAAATTAGATGTTGACGGAACAGCAACAGGTAATGTAACAGTACTAAAGGAAATTTTATCTGCATTAATAAGTTTGATATGACATGCAATACAAATAACAGCTGGAGAAACAGATACCAAAAGTTTATAGCAGATACACTTAGCTTGGTAGCTCCAGCACTGTGCAGTGATTTTCCTGTAGTATCTTCTGACTCAGTTGCAACGTGGAACATCTTGCAATATGTAAAAGAAAAAAACAACATATAAAGCAAAATTGATCAAATTCCTTAAATGACAGTTTCAGGAATGGGAAAAAAATGCCAGTGAACAAGCTTCTAGCAACCAGAAGCAATAAATAATGAGACTTAAATAATGTGGAGACAAAAATGACGCCCATATTTTTTAGCGCCAAAAAAGACGCCCACATTATTTGGCGCCTAAATGCTTTTGGCGCCAAAAATGACGCCACATCCGGAACGCCGACATTTTTGACGCAAAAAAACGTCAAAAAATGACGCAACTTCCGGCGACACGTATGACGCCGGAAACAGAAAAAAAATTTTGCGCCAAAAAAGTCCGCGCCAAGAATGACGCAATAAAATGAAGCATTTTCTGCCCCCGCGAGCCTAACAGCCCACAGGGAAAAAGTCAAATTTTTATATGAAAGTTTTTTTTATTGACTTTTGAATGTTATTACATACAGCATCTTAAATAACAGTTAGAAACATAAAAACAAAAAATACAAATACAATAACATTACAGCCTTCAAGTGATTGAATATGTGAGTTTTCCACACAAGACAAGAGTAATTTTGGTTTATCGACCTTTCAGTAATATTCCAAAATATAATGGTGTGTTAATTCCGCTTTCCATCTAGCCTGACTCAATCTCAATCATGATCAAATCCCTATTTCCTCCCCCCCTCATCTCTACCCATTCATCTTGCTCCTGAAGACTCAATTATCTCACTCATTGAGGCACTCTAACCGGATTGTTTCCTACTGATCTTGTTGGTTTGCTAGGATTCTAGCTCTATTTTCTTTTTCAGTATACATAATATATGGTTCCCACTGTTGTATAAACTTATCCCTGGTATTAAGAAGCTCTGCCGAGGCGCTACTCATTGTAAAGTGATAATCTATTCTACTTTTAATATATTCAAATGAGGGTGGATCCACCTTCCAAAATCTAGCTATGCTTACTCTCACAACCGTGCAGATCAAGGCTATTAGCTTGTGATGTCTTTTCACTTTATTATCTGGAGGAAAATGAAGCAAAGCCTGTTCAGGGGTAAGTGTGATATTAGTTTCTAGAATTAGGCTTAGATACCTTGAAGTCTGATTCCAAATCTCTGTAACCTTTCCACAATGCCACCACATGTGTAAGTATGTCCCTTCCTCCCCACAACCCCTGTAGCACAAGTGGGGCCTGCTGTCCTGTGTATTGGCAAATCTTGTGGGATATATGTACCATTTATAGAGTACTTTAATATAGTTTTCCTTCAACATGGCATTTGGAGAAAACGATAGACCTCTATTAATGTTTGATACCCAATTATCTATTGTCCATGTCCTGCCCAAATCCTGTTCCCATTTAGTCATTATTACACTCTTGTCCCTATTTGAGCCACCATTAATAGCCGGATAGAGCAATGCTATCAGTCCCCTCCTAACCTCCTTCGATAAACATAGTGATTCTAATATAGTATTGTTTGGAGGCTTATCTAATCCCATTATCTCTCGAACTCTGGATTTAAGTTGTAAGTAGTGGAACCACTCATTTTGCCCGGGTGTGCCTAGCTCTGCATATTGAGAGAAGGATAGTAGGTCACTATTAACATAAACATCTGCTATTCGGTAGAGGCCTTTATTCTCCCATTTCCTTTGAGTATGTATGTCAACTAAAGATTCAAGAGGGGAGAGCGGGGTCAGTCTGGACCTCTCGTTGAGTAAATGATACTTCCTAGTCGCTGTGTCCCAAATAAAAGCAGTGTGTGTGATCGCAATGAACTGTTTGATGTGACCGGGTCTGTTTTGTTGTGTTGCCCAAAGAATATTATCCAATCTTCTTACATTAAGCATGTCTTTTTCTAGTTGGACCCATTGTGGTGTAAGTCCTAATTTAAACCATTGTGTGGTCTGGGCCAATCTAGCTGCATAATAATATGATATTAGGTTAGGTAATCCGATGCCTCCCTCTCCCCTATGTCTCATCATATTGTGTTTGTTTATTCTAGCCCTTTTCCCTCCCCAAATGAATTTTAAAATTGCCTTCTGCATTACATATAATTCTGACAACGGTATTGAAATTGGGAGTGTTCTGAATAGGTATAGGAGTTTGGGCAATATTGTCATTTTGACAGATATTACTCTTCCATACAGGGAGATGTTAAATTTAGTCCATTTCACTAATAGCTCTCTAATGTGTGTGAACATGGGGACATAATTTTCCCTATAAAGTAAGTGCACATCTTTTGTGAGGTTGATTCCTAGATATTTGAGAGATGATTTGGCCCATTTAAATGTAAAGTTAATTTCTAATAATTTCTTTGTTGGCTTTGGGAGATATGTGCTAAGGGCCTCACACTTGCCTTCATTAATTTTATATCCAGACAACTGTCCAAATTTATTTATTATGGAATATACCATCGGGAGCGAAAGTAAAGGTTTTGTGACTGCAAGGATGACGTCATCAGCAAATAATGAAATTTTATATTCCTTATCCCCCACCCGTATACCTGCAATATTTGGATTATCCCTTATCCTAACCGCCAATGGCTCAATACATAGAGCAAAAAGTAGGGGTGACAGGGGGCAACCTTGTCTTGTGCCATTACGGATTTTTATTCTGTCTGATTGATACCCTGAGAGTCTTATGTATGCATCTGGGCTTGAATATATCTTTTTTAAGGCAGTAGTGAAGGGGCCTTTAAATCCCATTTTGCTAAGCACTGCAAACATGTATTCCCAGTTAACTCTATCAAATGCCTTCTCTGCGTCCAATGCTAGAAACAGAGAAGGCATCTTCCCAACTGTCGCATAATTTATCAGGTCAATCACTTTCCTAGTGTTATCTGGTGCCTCTCTTTGCAAGATGAAACCCACTTGGTCATTGTCTATCAAATTTCTAACGGGTAGGGTCAATCGGTTAGCCAAAATTTTTGTGAATAATTTTAGGTCCTGGTTGATTAAGGAAATTGGCCGGTAATTTTGGCAGTATTGTTTGCTCTTGCCAGGTTTTGGAATGACCGTCACCCTTGCAGTCAACAAATCTGGGGGAATATCTACTCCTTGCAAGATGTTATTAAACAGTATCCTCAATTGGGGAGCCAGTGATAACTGCAGGTCTTTATAAAATGAGCCTGGAAACCCATCAGGGCCTGGTGCTTTGTTTCTTTTAAGTTCTTTGATAGCCAGCATAATCTCTTGTATTGTTATGGGGGAGTTCAAATTCTCTAGTTCTTCTTCTGTGATAGTTTTTAATTTGCTATCTTCTAGGAATCTACTCAATTCTTCTCTCTTGTTATTATTTGTATTACTACTAGGTAAATTATAAAGATTGTTATAAAAGTTGGCAAACTCATTGGCTATTTGTTGGGGATCATTTGTGACTTGTCCCAAGGTAGTTTGTATTTGTGGGATTGTAGTCGCCCTTGTCAGGTCTTTTAGTTTATTTGCCAGCATCCTATCTGGTTTGTTTGCGTAAATATAATATCTGGTGTCTACCGCTTTTATCGACTGGATCACTTCTCTATCTAATAGTTTGTTTATTTCTTCGTTTTTAATTTTAAGTAATTTTAAGACCTTTTTTTGGGGGCTTTTTTTTATTTGTTCTCTGAGTGCAGCAATTTCTACCCTCAAGCTATCTAGTTTGGCATTATAATTCTTCTTTATTTTGTTAGATTCGGCAATTAGCAGGCCTCTCACAGAGGCCTTAAGTGCACTCCATACAAAATTTGGATTGGACGTTGATCCTGCATTAATATCTACAAAATCTTTAATGTGCTGCTGTACTTTCTGAAGAACAATGGTATTCTGAAGTAGGCTAGGGTGGAGTGACCAGGATCTAATTCTATTGGGGTTGATCATTCCCTCTAGATCAATTATCATCATATCGTGATCAGACCATGAACAGTTATGAATAAACGCTAGCTTTACCAGTGGCAATAGGACCTGACTGATTAGGATCAAGTCTATTCTTGAATGGGTACCATGCACTGTGGAGTAATAAGTGAAATCTTTAGTTCCCTTGTTAAGTGCCCTCCAACTGTCTATTAGATTGAAGTCTAGTAATAAGTCAGCTAGAAGCTGTTGGGCTGGTGTTGTTCTCCTTTTTTTATGGGGTGTTTGTGAAGTTCTATCTAGATCGTCATTTAACGTTAAATTAAAATCTCCTCCTATTATGATTTTATTTCTCTTCCATGACAGGAGTAGTCTGCCTATTTTAGTAATGAAGGGGCCCTGATTCTCATTGGGTGCATATACATTCATTAATACCACTGGGACGTTATGGATTGTCCCCTTGACTATTAGAAATCTCCCTCCCTTATCTTTAACTATCTCTTCCTCCTTAAAGTTCAGAGAGGTATGTATGAGGATGGAAACTCCGCATTTTTTCTTGTCAGTGAATGCATGATATTGCAATGGAAAGCTCTTATCCCAATATTTAGGTGTTACATCTGAGGTGAAGTGCGTTTCTTGGAGCATTATTATTTGGGCTTTCTGGGCCTTGTAATCTATAATAGCTTTTTTCCTTTTTGTGTTGGAGTTAAGCCCCCTAACATTGTGTGAAATTAATCTAATGAATATGACTTCTTACCGCGAGCACTGCTTATATAGGTCCTCTTTATAAGTCGCCTATCTATACCTCTTACCTTTATACCTGAACATCTTAGGAAAGCAACATTCTTAATACCTCGAATATTACCCTTTATATTAATTGTCTTGTGAACTTCTATTTTGATGACACTTGAGACTGCATATAAACATATATAAAAACATAACATTAACATAAAACTTAGTGTGTTTGAACAACTGAATAACATTTGAACGTTTTTCTTGTTTTAAATAAAAATAAACAATATAATCAACTCTGGAACTAACATATATTGATCTATGATCTCATCTTATCACATAAGGCAGATTTTAGAGAACCAATCATATCCTTGGTATTAGCATCAGTGAATATCAAGTATTAGTATTAGGGGAAGGTTAGAAGGGAATGAGTGGGAAAAAGCTGGGGGTAAAGAAGAATGAATAATTAGGGTAGAGGAGAGCAAGCAAACAATGAGATTACCCCCTTTCAACATTGTTCATCGTTCTGGTAACAGTACCTTCATCTTAAATATTATTATTATCATTGTATGATCCATAGATCACACTTCGGTTTTCTTTTTCTCTTTATCAAACCTCGAAGCTGTCTCTGTTGAGAGAATCACGGCACTGGGTATGCCTCTGTGCTATTGTTGCTTCCACCATCTTCTCTTGTGACATTAGATTTGGGTTTTTTAGGTCTCCCATTCCTATTTACCTCAGTCCATTCTTTCTGTGGTAGTCTCCTAGTGGTTTGTGGGAGGTCCGGCGAAACATCTTCCTCTATTGGAATCTCAAGCTTGGCAAGCAGCAACCGTCCCTCTTCAACCGTGGTGCATGAATAGGTGGAGTTCTTACATGTGAAGATTAATTTGAACGGAAAGTTCCATCTATATCTCAATTTTTCTCTTATGAGGGCTGTCACTACTGGTTTCAATTCTCTTCGCCTTCTTAGTGTCACTGGTGATAGATCTGTAAATATCTGGATATTATGCCCTTCATATGTAATTGTGCGTGCTTGTCTTGCAGCTTGAAGTATTAGTTCTTTAACATGGAAATAATGTAGTTTGACTACTACATCTCTTGTCTTGGATTGAGAGGGTTTGGTTAAGGCTCTATGCACCCTGTCCATCAAAAGCATGGAGGGTTCTGTATCTGGGACAAGTTGATGAAAAATCTCAGTTACATCTGCTTGCAAATTTTTGTACTCTTCTGGAAGATTCCTTATTCTGAGATTGGAGCGCCTCGATCTATTTTCCAAATCTTCTACTTGATCCTCCAGCTTCTTGATGTATATAGAATGATCCATTAGAGTAGTTTTAATCTGAGGGATGTCTTCTGAGATATCTTCCAGCCTATTTTCAATCTCCGTTGTTCTTCCTCCAATCTCTTTGATGTCTTGCTTAAGGTCATATAAAGCTGTTTTTAGTTCCTCATGGAAGAAAGTTTTGATTTGAGACAGAAGCTCATTATTTGGTATATCTCCAGGTTGTCCCACCTCATCATCTGATGTTTCTGCTTGAGTATGTTGTTTTGGAGGACTATTAGCTTTGTCTGCTGCTTTCAATTTTAGCTGTGACTTAGTGAGGCACTCTTTCACAGATTGGTTTCTGCTCTTCATCTTGAAAAAATTATTTACGTCTTCCCTTAATCAGTTCAGAGTGTATCTTCCCCTCTATGTCGCTAGGCTTCTTAGCGTGCAATTTAATTATTATGAATAAAGGGCAAAAGTATGGATTTATTCTCTCATATTACATTTATTTAAAGATCATGACTGGCTTTATTTGTTCCAGGTTGATATTTAATGCTTTAACATTGCTTTTGAACTTTATATATAATGGTGCAGAGCATTATTATTGGTTTTTACATAGGAAATTGCAGTATCTCCATCTCCTGACTTTTAGGGCCCTGAAAAGTTCTCTAATCGTATCCCGAAAACACCACTGAAGCTGCACCTTCAGGTTAGAGAGTCTTGTAGTTGTTATCTGTGAAAACCCTTATAGAAGAGATACTGAACCAAACTTCCTATTTCCCTTTACATTTGCATGTGCAGTCTTCAGGTAAATGAAGAGTTTATTAGTTGCTTATGTTCTTGTTGTCATTGTTTTAGTTCATTATATTAGCTTTATAGCCCTTACAATGTCCAATACTCCCATAGAATGGAGTCTCAATATTAGGCCTTGTAGCCTCTAATGAAAATACAATAAAAGTAATTCCTTGATAGTCTGATTTTTGCTAGTGTAAGTGTCTGAAATATCTAGATGACAGTGATGTATATTACACACAGTGGTTTGCTGCTTGTTTGTTACTCACACTGTGAAGGTTCCTTCTTTTCTCCTCCTTTCAGTCTTTAATGTGTAATCTGCCTATATTTAATACCTGCTTAGATCCTGATGTGCAGTTATTTATCAGGGATGGTAGTTCTGCCTGCTTTAATCTTATTCTTTCATGAAGATTTCAGGCACTTTAATGAGCCAGAGATTTCCGAGGTAGGCCGAAGCCTGGGATTTTCCTGAAAATCCTCTGGAACTCCTTTCTGGGTAGATCGAAATTTGCCTCAAACTCAGCCAAATTTCAGCCAGTGGTCCCTTGTAGTGAGTAAATACTGCTCCAAAGTTTTATTCTGGGAATCAGCTCCTAAATAGTGCTTTTTAGGGCTAATAAATGACAGGTTTTAACTAGAGCTCAGTTAAATTGTGACTGTCTAGGCTGCTGGCTAGCTCCTCCTCCCCCAAAAAGTCAAATTTTTAAAGGTAAGAAAAAATGATAGAAACAATGCATTTATCCCAAATATGAAACTGACTGTCTGAAAATAAGGAATGTTGAACATCCTGAGTCAAGGCAAATAAATGTTTGAATACATATATTTAGAACTTTATATAAAAGTGCCCAACCATAGCTTAGAGTGTCACAGAAAATAAGATTTACTTACCCCAGGACACTCATCTACATGTTTGTAGAAAGCCAAACCAGTACTGAAACGAGAATCAGCAGAGGTAATGGTATATATAAGAGTATATCGTCGATCTGAAAAGGGAGGTAAGAGATGAATCTCTACGACCGATAACAGAGAACCTATGAAATAGACCCCGTAGAAGGAGATCACTGCATTCAAATAGGCAATACTCTCCTCACATCCCTCTGACATTCACTGCACGCTGAGAGGAAACCGGGCTCCAACTTGCTGCGGAGCGCATATCAACGTAGAATCTAGCACAAACTTACTTCACCACCTCCATCGGAGGCAAAGTTTGTAAAACTGAATTGTGGGTGTGGTGAGGGGTGTATTTATAGGCATTTTAAGGTTTGGGAAACTTTGCCCCTCCTGGTAGGAATGTATATCCCATACGTCACTAGCTCATGGACTCTTGCTAATTACATGAAAGAAATTTGCCTGTCCCACACTGTGTAAAAAGGCTCAAATGCAAATTCTGTACCTTGCAAATGATGGAAATCAAATAGGTGGTTTAGGCCATTTAAAAACCTAGATTTAGTTTTTGTTCTTTCTATGAAACACAGGATAGCAGCCAATTTGTACACAAAAAAAGGTATTAAAGTTCTTTAAAAGGGACACTCAAGTCAAAATAAACGTTAATGATTCAGATAGAGCAGCAATGTTAAGACACTTTCTAATTTACTTCCATTATAGAATTTTGCACAGTCTTTTTATACTCACATTTTTTAGGGCACAGAATCATACTGAGCATGTGCACAAGCTCAAAGGGTATACGTATACTAGTCTGTGATTGGCTGATGTCTGTCACATGATACAGGGGGGTGGGAAAATGGGAGAAAAAAATTAAATTTGTCAGAAAAAAAAATCTACTGCTTATTTGAAATTCAGAACAGGGGGCGGATTTATTAAATGTCGGACAGACATCGCTAAATGCTGACAGCATACGCTGTCAGCATTTATCATTGGTAGAAGTGTGTGTGATAGGAGCACCTAAGGATTAAAGTTTCCTGCTGCTAATGTAGTTTATCCCTCAAGGTAAACCAAATATTATACAAGGTTAGATTAAGATTGGATTTAGCAGCGCTAAAAGCACGGAAATGGTTACGTTTAAAATAAGATATATTTATTCAGTGGGAAAATAAATAAACAATTAATTAAAATATGTAATACCAAACACAAAGTCAACTGGTTTATCTATTAACTCGCCACCGGAGCCCTGCAGACCAACTACCTCACAGAGTTTAAAACGGATTAAACGAGGAAGAGAAGCATTAGCACCACCCGAAAGCTTTCGCAACCAAAGTAAGGTACCTTTCTCTATCTCACATAGAATCCCTCTGGGTTCATTAATCTGCTGTAAAGGTGAAAATCCTCAAATATACATCCTCCTACATTATTCCCCTGGACACGGTTAAGCCGCTGAGGGGACTGTGAAATGCCATATTTGAAAAGAGAGTGGTATACCAGTCTGAGGAGTTTGTGAATTACCACAATCAACACAATAAGAACTGTGTAATACAAAATCCCCTTTCTTATAAGGTTAAAAGTGACCTTCCCCTGACATCTAGATACTTCCTTTTCTGAGTACAAGCCAAAAAAGGACACTGCAGACTAAGAAATTTGCTGTGGGAAATTGCTATATTGTTTTTATTGAAATTATATCTGATACATTGTGATAAGCTGCTTAGGTATATATATATATTAGACTGTGAGGATTACTTGTTACATATATCCATAAACAGTGGAAAACTTGGGAGATGGCATTTATCATTGCACAAGCATTTCTGGTGAAATGCTTGTGCAATGCCGCCCCTTGCACATTCGTATCCGATCAAGATGATTGCTGTCCGCCACCTCAGAGTTAAGACGAGTTAAGGGGCAGCGGTCTTAAGACCGCTGCTTCTTAACTTACATTTCTGGCGTGCCAGAAGGATCACGAGGAATAAGTAGCTTCATAAATCGGCCCCTAGGTGTTAAATAATTGTCTTTTTATTATGACCTTGTTAAATATGCAATTCTACTACATTGAGTGGTTCAAGAAATCGCTGCCGTTTAAATATAAAGAGTGACACTGTTCCACAAGAACAAATTTGCTGATGCTTTCCTCTACAGATTAAAAGAACTAGAAAATAGGGCAAGTAGTAACCTAAATTCACCTTCCAGTCTTTACCAGCTCCAAGAAAGCAAACGTTTTTTGTTATACTGTAACACTATCAAGTGATTCAGGACCCAATGACTTAAACCTCGCTGCTCGGATGAGATGATCTAAATTGATTCTCCAGCACGGAGAGATCCCTCACACAATTCTAGAGAGGTTAATTTTTCTGTACTTCTCTAAGGGGTGTTCCCTGCATTTCTGGATGTTATGGAATAAGATTGCTGTCAAAAAGGCACACGTATCTGATTCTTAAGAATAAAATGCTAGTTCCTATTTTGCTAAAGGACAACATTTACTTCAGCAGTTTGCATGGGAACCAGCTGCTGTTTGTTTTTTGTTGATCAATTACAGACCTGTCAACTTTGAAAAATATTTTGTGTGCACCAATTTGCATATTTAATGACATCAACAGAAGTGATGTCACATGAAGTGTGTATGAGCTAAACATAAACAAAAATGTAATGTTTACCCTAAGTAGCCCACAACACACAGGACAATTAAAAAGCAGTGATTGCCATCATAAAAGATAGCACTTATTAGTGCTCACACTACACTTATGAGTATTTCGTTTTATACTGATATCGTTCTTTGTTGCGTTGCATTTTTTTGCAGTAACAGAACAGTATTGGCCAAGTAGGGTTAACAATATTAGCTTCTCTGGGTGATATCATCAAAAGGGCATGCAACAATAGACAGCTGTTGATACATTAGTCTGAGCATTCAACAGCTTAAAAACAGAGCTGCAAAAAAACCTTAACTAATCAAATTCCATAAATGTAATCTTTGCCTTTAAAAAAGTTTTTTTTTAGTTTTAAATCCATCTGTGAAAGGGTTAAATTAGTTCATATAGCAATACTTCTATTGCAGGGTTATGCCGGCCCACTTGGATGAACTTTTTTTTAAATGACAATTCCAGTGAACATCCAATCAGCGTGTGTGTCATTTGACAATGAAGTCCAGCCCCTTTAAAGCCCTTAGTAAGCCTATGTAGAGAGTGGATGTGACTGCTCTATACATTACAGCCCAAACACAAGAGGAAATTAAGGTGGGCGGACGAACAGACGATACCAATTAGGATTATAAATCTTTTATTATAAAATATAAAATATATATATACACACACACACTTTAAAAAAAAAAATGGTTGTCCTTGCAAACTAATATATTTTCCATTGCAACATTCATATAGTCTGAAATGTATCATTACTTTAAAGCCTAGTGCTGTTAGTATGGCATGGAATGTCCTAAGGGCATGAATGGGTTAAGGTACAGTAAAGGCAAAATAAAACATTCATGATTCAGATAGTACATGCAATTTTAGACAACTTTCTAACCTACTGTTATAATATTTCGTTTGTTCTCTTGGTATTCTTTTCTTGAAGAGCTTAGGTAGACTTCTTGAGAAACAACGCACTTCTGGGACCTAGTTGCTAAATGGTGGCCACACATATATGCCTCTTGTCATTGGCTCACCATATGTGTTCAGCTAGCTTTCAACAATGCATCGCTGCTACTTCAACAAAGAATACCAAGAGAATATAGCAAATGTGATAACTTAAGTTAATTAGAAAATTAGTTAAAATTATATGCTCTATGGTAATATTTTATTTTGTGTACAGTTATACAGAAGGATGTACATAAGCTACAAAATCGCTGGTCCTTAAGGGATTAATATGCATAGCTTAGTGAAGAGAGAGAAAAGATGGTATATTATAGAAACCTTGAGGTATATTAAAGGGACAGTACGGTCAGAAAAAAACTTTCATGATTTAAATAGGGCATGTAATTTTAAACAACTTTCCAATTTACTTTTATTACCAATTTTGCTTTCTTCTCTTGGTATTCTTAGTTGAAAGCTAAACCTATGTAGGCTCATATGCTAATTTCACCACTAGAGGGCGTTAGTTCATGTGTTTCATATAGATAACATTGAGCTCAGGCACGTGAAGCTCCTAAGAGCAAGCACTGATTGGCTAAAAATGCAAGTCTGTCAAAAGAACTGACATAAGGGGGCAGTTTGCCGAGCCATAGATACAAGGTAATCACAGAGGTAAAAAGTATATTATTGTAACTGTGTTGGTTATGCAAAACTGGGGAATGGGTAATAAAGGGATTATCTATCTTTTTAAACAATAAAAATTCTGGTGTTTACTGTCCCTTTAAGAGATTTATTAGGAATCGTCACAAAATCAACAATACGAGAACGAGGTCATTGATTCATAATATAAACTTAAAAGTATAAGCAGGAATAGAGGCGCCAATGGTGCAGGTAAATGGTGGTACAGATAGCAGTAATAGCCCAGTGTACAGTTTACCTGCACCATTGGCGCCTCTATTCCTGCTTATACTTTTTAGATTTCCTCCTACTGGATGCTGATAGAGAGCTGCTTCCTAGTTCAGCCAGCTGGATTGCTGTTAAAACCCAGCCTGTGTCTACCGGCACAACTGAGTGCCTTCTCATATTGTGAGTACCTAGTGTTCACATACGTTTGTTATACCAAAAATCTCCATTGACCTGCACCATTGGCGCCTCTTTCTTGTTGCTTTTTCATAATATAAACTTCCAGTAGTAGTGGTAAGAACAGATGCTGTAAGGGAATTAAATATTACCTAAGGTATGAACAAAGCTATCCTAAAAAATTATTAAACATAAAATTCAGATAAAAAAATACAGATAGGCTAGATTTGCTTTTTGGTTCTTATATCACAAACAATTATTGCTTACTATATTGTTTTGTTATTTCTTTCCTTTGATGTCACATTCTATGTTCTCACTTCCTATGACATCATCAAATATGCAAATTAGTGCACACTATGAGATATTTTTCAAAGTTAGCAGGTCCGTTATGATGTAATTTACCATACAGCATGCTTTATCTTGTCTAAAGTGATTATTCTGCCTTGTTTTATACAATAATGGACAAAGGAATATTGATTTTGATTATTTAATTGCAGTTTTCATATTAGCAATTTGTTGAACAAGCTACAGATCTTTAATTAATTTGTAACTATTAGGTCTAACTGTTAATTAGCTTGTGAATTGTTCTAAGCAATCACTGTGTAGCATGTAGTACAGAATCTGAGTTCCAGATAAGCACAATTTAACAGCATAGACAAGGTATTTTACACAATAAGCAACAAAATTAAAAAATAAAGGTTTATTAAAATGTTTCATTATTTCATTTATTGGGAATTTAGTTTTTAGTGTAATGTTTCTTTAAATAAATATAAGCTTAATATGAAAGACCCCCTGTTAAAGGCAGAGGTTAGAAAATCTACTTTTAAATGTTAATTAGCCTGCCTGAGATACTTATTCTGTCTTTTATCATACAACATTATACCAATGAATATTGATTTTCAGGTTTTACAGTGTGTTGTTTGTTACACAACAACAAAGACTTTATATTCTAAAAGAACACGTGCTAAAATATGTGGAAAACCGGCTACTATAAAATTTGTTATTAAAATATCACAACCAATATTTCTGGAAAATTCTGTTTTGTGTAGTTCCTTTAAAGGGACATAAAACAAGTTGGGATACAGACAAAATATGATAATATGTACTTTAATTACTTTACCTGCAAATTTATACTGCAGTGCCTCGCCATTAACACTTTTTTTTTTTTTTTTTAAGTGTCCGAGCTCTAACTCCCCCCACACAATTCCTTTTTATGGCTGCATATACTGTATATCCACCATTGATATGGTAGAATGCAAGACTTTAACAGTCATTATCTGTTGGAGCATGTCTAGAAGCAAATATGCTGCTGTGAACCTAGTTAAAATACAATGCCTGTGTTTCTGATGTTAAGTAGTGATGTCGCAAACTTAAACATTTCGGATCGCGAACGGCGGACTCGAACTTCCGGTATTGTTCGCAAACCGGCGAACCACGCGAACCGCCATTGACTTCAATAGGCAGGCGAACTTTAAAACCTACAAGGACTCTTTCTGGCCACAATAGTGATGGAAAAGTTGTTTCAAGGGGACTAACACCTGGACTGTGGCATGCTGGAGGGGGATCCCTGTCAAAACTCCCATGGAAAATTACATAGTTGATGCAGAGTCTGCTTTTAACCCATAAAGGGCCTAAATCACCTAACACCCCCAAATTGTTTGCAATAACGTGCTTTAAAACATCAGTTATGATGTCGTATCTATCAGGTAGTGTAAGGGTTACGGCCGCTTCACAGTGACAGACCAAACTCCAAGTGTAACGCACCGCAAACAACCGCAAACAGTCCATTTGCACAACCACGAGATAGATAGATTTGATAGATAGATACATAGATTACATAGCTCAATAGATGCAATATACATATGATAGATACGAATCTTATCGATCCAAAGATGCAATATACATTTGATAGATACGAATTACATCAACCAAAATATGTAATATACATTTTATTGATACGAATTACATCGATCAATAGATGCAATCTACATTTGATAGATACGTTTGATAGTTCGATCGATTTGATAGATAAATAAATAGATTTGAAATATATATAATTTCCCTGACAGAGTATAACAATAAGACATGTGGTCTGTGACCCGTGGGGTGTTAAGTAGTACTATTCTTAGCAGTTTACTACAACCTGTTACTCCCCCTATCGGGGGAGGTCTGTATGGCCTTCATTTTTGGAACCGGGAGATGGAAGAAGATGATTGGTCTGTCCTCCTACTTCAAATTTGTCAAAAACACAAGTGGCTGTCTCAAAACAGTCCGGACACAAGATAGATAGATAGATAGATAGATAGGATAGATAGATATACATAGATTGATAGTTAGATAGAATCGATAGAAGAGAAATAGATAGATTTGTTAGTTATATAATTACCCTGACAAAGTATAATAATTAAACATGCGGTCTTGGACCCATGGTAACTAGGTTGTGTTAAGTAGTACTATTCTTAGCACTTTCAGCCCTGTAACTCCTCCTATTGGTGGAGGTCTATATGGCGTGTATGATTACCCTGACAAAGTATAACAACAAGACACGCGGTCTGGGACCCATGGTAATTAGGTTGTGTTAAGTAAAACTTTTCTTAGCACTTTAATCCCTCTTACTCCCCCTTTCGGTGGAGTTCTATATGGCCTGCATGATTACCCTGACAAAGTATAACAACAAAACATCTGGTCTGGGACCCATGGTAACTAGGTTGTGTTAAGTAGTACTATTCTTAGAACTGTAATCCCTGTTACTCCCCCTATCAAGGGAGGTCTATATGGCCTGCATGATTACCCTGACAAAGTATAATAAGAAAACATGCGGTCATGGACCCATGGTAACTAGGTTGTGTTAAGTAGTACTATTCTTAGCACTTTAATCCCTGTTACTCCCCCTATCGAGGGAGGTCTATATGGCGTGCCTGATTATCCTGGCAAAATATAACAACAAGACATGCGGTCTGTGAACCACTGTTAACTAGGTTGTGTTGATTTTTACTATTCTTAGCACTTTAATCCCTGTTCCTCCCCCTATCGGGGGCGGTCTATATGGCCTGGCTGGTTATCCTGGCAAAATCTAATAACAAGGCATGCGGTCTGGGAACCACTGTTAATGTTAACTAGGTTGTGTTAAGTTGTACTATTCTTTGCACTTTAACCCCTGTTACTTCGCCTATCAAGGGCGGTCTATATGGCCTGCATGATTACCCTTACAAAGTATAACAACAAAACATGCGGTCTGGGACCCATGGTGGTACTGGTATAACTAGGTTTTCTTAAGTATTACTATTCTTTGCAGTTTAATCCCTGTGATTGGTCTGTCCTCCTACTTCAAATTTGTCCAAAACACAAGTGGCTGTCTCCAAACAGTCTGGATAGAAGATAGATAGATAGGATAGATAGATAGATATACATAGATTGATAGTTAGATAGAATCGATAGAAGAGAAATAGATAGATTTGTTAGATATATAATTACCCTGACAAAGTATAATAATTAAACATGCGGTCTGGGACCCATGGTAACTCGGTTGTGTAAAGTAGTACTATTCTTAGCACTTTCATCCCTGTAACTCCTCCTATCGGGGGAGGTCTATATGGCCTGCATGATTACCCTGACAAACTATAATAACAAAACATGCGGTCTGGGACCCATGGTGGTTCTGGTATAACTAGGTTTTCTTAAGTATTACTATTCTTCCCAGTTTAATCCCTGTGATTGGTCTGTCCTCCTACTTCAAATTTGTCCAAAACACAAGTGGCTGTCTGAAAATAGTCCGGACAGAAGATAGATAGATAGATAGATAGATAGATAGATAGGATAGATAGATTGATAGTTAGATAGAATTGACAGAAGAGAAATAGATAGATTTGTTAGATATATAATTACCCTGACAAAGTATAATAATTAAACATACGGTCTGGGACCCATGGTAACTAGGTTGTGTTAAGTCAGGGGTGTCCAAACTTTGCTCTCCAGAGGTTTTGGAACTACATTTCCCATGATGCTCAGCCAGCATTTTATCTAGCTGAGCATCATGGGAAATGTAGTTCCAAAACCTCTCTAGAGCAAAGTTTGGACACCCCTGCGTTAAGTAGTACTATTCTTAGCACTTTCAGCCCTGTAACTCCCCCTATCGTGGGAGGTCTATATGGGCTGCATGATTACCCTGACAAAGTATAACAACAAGACACGAGGTGTTGGACCCATGGTAACTAGCTTGTGTTAATTAGTACTTTTCTTAGCACTTTAATCCCTGTTACCCCCGCTATCGGGGGAGGTCTATATGGCCTGCCTGATTACCCTGACAAAATATAATAATAAGACATGCGTTCTGGGACCCATGGTAACTAGGTTGTGTTTTAAGTAGTACTATTCTAAGCACTTTAATCTCTGTAACTCCCCCTATCGGGGGAGGTCTATACGGCCTGCATGATTACCCATACAAAATATAATAATAAGACATCTGCTCTGGTTCTGGGACCCATGGTAACGTTGTGTTAAGTAGTACTGTTCTTAGCATTTTAATACCTGTTACTCACCCTATCAGGGGAGGTCTATATGGCCTGCATGATTACCCTAACAAAATATAATAATAAGACATATGCTCTGGGACCCATGGTAAGTTTGTGTTAAGTAGTACTGTTCTTAGCATTTCAAAACCTGTTACTCACCCTATCGGGGGAGGTCTATATGGCCTGCATGATTACCCTTACAAAATATAATAACAAGACATGCGGTCTGGGACCCATGGTAACTAGGTTGTGTTAAGTAGTACTGTTCTTAGCATTTTAATACCTGTTACTCACCCTATCGGGGGAGGTCTATATGGCCTGCATGATTACCTTAACAAAATATAATAAGACATATGCTCTGGGACCCATGGTAAGTTTGTGTTAAGTAGTACTGTTCTTAGCATTTCAAAACCTGTTACTCACCCTATCAGGGGAGGTCTATATGGCCTGCATGATTACCCTTACAAAATATAATAATAAAACATATGCTCTGGGACCCATGGTAACTAGGTTGTGTTAATTAGTACTGTTGTTATTAGTTTAATACCTGTTACAACACCGAATGGTGGGAGGTCTATATGGCCTGCATGATTAGCCGCACCCAACCCAAAAAAAAGCCATGCGGTCTTGGACTAAGACCCATGGCTAACTCGGTTGTTTAAAAAGTAGTACTATTCTTAGCACTTTCATCCCTGTTACTTCCAGGCCTCTCGGGGGTGGTCTACATGGCCATCATGATTATCCTAACAAAATACAACAATAAAACCTTGGCTCTTGATAGCCCGTTAATTCTCTGTATTTTGGTAGTACTGTTCTTATTAGTTTAATACCTGATACAACACCGAATGGTGGCAGGCCTATATGGCCTGCATGATTAGCCGCACCCAACCCAAAAAAAAGCCAAGCGGTCTTGGACTAAGACCCATGGCTAACTCGGTTGTTTCAAGTAGTACTATTCTTAGCACTTTCATCCCTGTTACTTCCAGGCCTCTCGGGGGTGGTCTACATGGCCATCATGATGATCCTAACAAAATACAACAATAAAATCTTGGCTCTTGATAGCCCATTAATTCGCTGTATTTTGGTAGTACTGTTCTTATTAGTTTAATACCTGATACAACACTGAATGGTGGCAGGTCTATATGGCCTGCATGATTAGCCGCACCCAACCCAAAAAAAAGCCAAGCGGTCTTGGACTAAGACCCATGGCTAACTCGGTTGTTTCAAGTAGTACTATTCTTAGCACTTTCATCCCTGTTACTTCCAGGCCTCTCGGGGGTGGTCTACATGGCCATCATGATTATCCTAACAAAATACAACAATAAAACCTTGGCTCTTGATAGCACGTTAATTTGCTGTATTTTGGTAGTACTGTTCTTATTAGTTTAATACCTGATACAACACCGAATGGTGGCAGGTCTATATGGCCTTCATGATTAGCCGCACCCAACCCAAAAAAAAGCCAAGCGGTCTTGGACTAAGACCCATGGCTAACTCGGTTGTTTCAAGTAGTACTATTCTTAGCACTTTCATCCCTGTTACTTCCAGGCCTCTCGGGGGTGGTCTACATGGCCATCATGATGATCCTAACAAAATACAACAATAAAACCTTGGCTCTTGATAGCCCGTTAATTCGCTGTATTTTGGTAGTAATGTTCTTATTAGTTTAATACCTGATACAACACCGAATGGTGGCAGGTCAATATGGCCTGCATGATTAGCCGCACCCAACCCAAAAAAAAGCCAAGCGGTCTTGGACTAAGACCCATGGCTAATTCGGTTGTTTCAAGTAGTACTATTCTTAGCACTTTCATCCCTGTTACTTCCAGGCCTCTCGGGGGTGGTCTACATGGCCATCATGATGATCCTAACAAAATACAACAATAAAACCTTGGCTCTTGATAGCCCGTTAATTCTCTGTATTTTGGTAGTACTGTTCTTATTAGTTTAATACCTGATACAACACCGAATGGTGGCAGGTCTATATGGCCTGCATGATTAGCCGCACCCAACCCAAAAAAAAGCCAAGTGGTCTTGGACTAAGACCCATGGCTAACTCTGTTGTTTCAAGTAGTACTATTCTTAGCACTTTCATCCCTGTTACTTCCAGGCCTCTTGGGGGTGGTCTAAATGGCCATCATGATGATCCTAACAAAATACAACAATAAAACCTTGGCTCTTGATAGCACGTTAATTTGCTGTATTTTGGTAGTACTGTTCTTATTAGTTTAATACCTGATACAACACCGAATGGTGGCAGGTCTATATGGCCAGCATGATTAGCCACACCCAACCCAAAAAAAAGCCATGCGGTTTAGTACTAAGGCCCATGACTAACTCGGTTGTTTAAAGTAGTTCTATTCTTAGCACTTTCATCCCTGTTACTTCCAGGCCTCTCGGGGGTGGTCTACATGGCCATCATGTTTAGCCTAACATAGTACAAAAATAAAACCTTGGCTCTTCAAAGCCTGTTAATTGGCTTTATTTTGGTAGTACTGTTCTTATTAGTTTAATACCTGTTACAACATTGAATGGTGGGAGGTTTATATGGCCTGCATGATTAGCCGCACCAAACCAAAAAAAAAGGCATGCGGTCTTGGACTAAGACACATGGCTAACTCGGTTGTGTAAATTAGTACTATTCTTAGCACTTTAATCCCTGTTACTTTGAGGCCTCTCGGGGGTGGTCTACATGGCCATCATGATTAACCTCAACAAAATATAACAACAAGACGGGCGGTCAGGGAACCATGGTAAGGTTACTTCCTTTCGCAAAATCGAGTATAACAGTTGCAGGCAGAGGTTCTGACCCTGCATTATGGCTGCACCTCTCCCTAAAAGAGGCATCCGTTACAGAGTCTGTAGGCATGTATGCAAAGAGATGGCCTGCCTAAAAGGAGCAGCAAGGCAGTACAGGTCATTCTCCTTCAGCCGTTTTATACGATGGCCCACGAACCTCAACAGCCACAACAGCAGGAAACACCACCTATGCCATCCTTTTGAACAATAGAGTACCGGTATGGCATTGATTTTAGGAACACAGAGATAATTTTTAGGAACCGTGAAATTGAACTAAAAACCATGCTTGGACACCCAGTACAGTACAGGTCATTCGCCTTCGACCATTTTATAAGAGGGTCCCGGACCCTCAACAAAAACAACAGCAGGAAAAAGGACATATGGCATCCTTTTGAACAATAGATTACAGGTAAGGCATTGATTTTAGAAACCCGGAGATAATTTTTAGGAAACAGGAAATATAAAAAAACATTGATTGGACACCCAGTACACTTCTTTCTCCTTCGGCCTTTTTATAAGAGGGTCCAGGACCCTCAACAGAAACAACAGCAGGAAAGAGGACATATGGCATCCTTTTGAACAATAGATTACAGGTAAGGCATTGATTTTAGAAACCCTGAGATAATTTTTATGAACAGGGAAATTGAACCCAGAAAATGATTGGATGGACACCCAGTACACTTCTTTCTACTTCCGCCTTTTTATAAGAGGCTCCAGGACCCTCAACAGAAACAACAGCAGGAAAGAGGACATATGGCATCCTTTTGAACAATAGAGTACAGGTACAGCATTGATTTTAGAAACCCAGAGATAATTTTTATGAAACGGGAAATAGAAAAAAACATTGATTGGACACCCAGTACACTTCTTTATCCTTAGGCCTTTTTATAAGAGGGTCCAGGACCCTCAAACAAAACAACAGCAGGAAAGAGGACATATGGCATCCTTTTGAACAATAGATTACAGGTAAGGCATTGATTTTAGAAACCAAGAGATAATTTTTATGAAACTGGAAATAGAAAAAAACATTGATTGGACACCCAGTACACTTCTTTATCCTTCGGCCTTTTTATAAGAGGGTCCAGGACCCTCAACCAAAACAACAGCAGGAAAGAGGACATATGGCATCCTTTTAAACAATAGATTACAGGTAAGGCATTGATTTTAGAAACCCTGAGATAATTTTTATGAACAGGGAAATTGAACCCAAAAAATGATTGGATGGACACCCAGTACACTTCTTTTTACTTCCGCATTTTTATAAGAGGCTCCAGCCTCCAGGACCCTCAACAGAAACAACAGCAGGAAAGAGGACATATGGCATCCTTTTGAACAAGAGATTACAGGTAAGGCATTGATTTTAGAAACCCTGAGATAATTTTTATGAACAGGGAAATTGAACCCAGAAAATGATTGGATGGACACCCAGAACACTTCTTTCTACTTCCGCATTTTTATAAGAGGCTCCAGCCTCCAGGACCCTCAACAGAAACAACAGCAGGAAAGAGGACATATGGCATCCTTTTGAACAAGAGATTACAGGTATGGCATTGATTTTAGAAACCCTTTTTATGAACAGGGAAATTGAACCCAGAAAATGATTGGATGGACACCCAGAACACTTCTCTCTACTTCAGCCTTTTTATAAGAGGCTCCAGGACCCTCAACAGAAACAACAGCAGGAAAGAGGACATATGGCATCCTTTTGAACAATAGATTACAGGTAAGGCATTGATTTTAGAAACCCTGAGATAATTTGTTGCAACCGGGAAATTGAACCAAAAAAATTATTGGACACCCAGTACACGTCGTTCTCCTTCAGCCTTTTTATAAGAAGGTCCAGGACCCTCAACAGAAACAACAGCAGGAAAGAGGACATATGGCATCCTTTTGAACAATAGAGTACAGGTAAGGCATTGATTTTAGAAACCCTGAGATAATTTGTTGCAACCGGGAAATAGAAAAAAACATTGATTGGACACCCAGTACACTTCTTTCAACTTCAGCCTTTTTATAAGAGGCTCCAGGACCCTCAACAGAAACAACAGCAGGAAAGAGTACATATGGCATCCTTTTGAACAATAGATTACAGGTAAGACATTGATTTTAGAAACCCTGAGATAATTTGTTGCAACCGGGAAATTGAACCAAAAACATGATTGGACACCCAGTACACGTCGTTCTCCTTCAGCCTTTTTATAAGAGGGTCCAGGACCCTCAACAGAAACAACAGCAGGAAAGAGGACATATGGCATCCTTTTGAACAATAGAGTACAGGTACAGCATTGATTTTAGAAACCCAGAGATAATTTTTATGAAACGGGAAATAGAAAAAAACATTGATTGGACACCCAGTACACTTCTTTATCCTTAGGCCTTTTTATAAGAGGGTCCAGGACCCTCAAACAAAACAACAGCAGGAAAGAGGACATATGGCATCCTTTTGAACAATAGATTACAGGTAAGGCATTGATTTTAGAAACCAAGAGATAATTTTTATGAAACTGGAAATAGAAAAAAACATTGATTGGACACCCAGTACACTTCTTTATCCTTCGGCCTTTTTATAAGAGGGTCCAGGACCCTCAACCAAAACAACAGCAGGAAAGAGGACATATGGCATCCTTTTGAACAATAGATTACAGGTAAGGCATTGATTTTAGAAACCCTGAGATAATTTTTATGAACAGGGAAATTGAACCCAAAAAATGATTGGATGGACACCCAGTACACTTCTTTTTACTTCCGCATTTTTATAAGAGGCTCCAGCCTCCAGGACCCTCAACAGAAACAACAGCAGGAAAGAGGACATATGGCATCCTTTTGAACAATAGATTACAGGTAAGGCATTGATTTTAGAAACCCTGAGATAATTTGTTGCAACCGGGAAATTGAACCAAAAAAATTATTGGACACCCAGTACACGTCGTTCTCCTTCAGCCTTTTTATAAGAAGGTCCAGGACCCTCAACAGAAACAACAGCAGGAAAGAGGACATATGGCATCCTTTTGAACAATAGAGTACAGGTAAGGCATTGATTTTAGAAACCCTGAGATAATTTGTTGCAACCGGGAAATAGAAAAAAACATTGATTGGACACCCAGTACACTTCTTTATCCTTCGGCCTTTTTATAAGAGGGTCCAGGACCCTCAACCAAAACAACAGCAGGAAAGAGGACATATGGCATCCTTTTGAACAATAGATTACAGGTAAGGCATTGATTTTAGAAACCCTGAGATAATTTTTATGAACAGGGAAATTGAACCCAGAAAATGATTGGATGGACACCCAGAACACTTCTCTCTACTTCAGCCTTTTTATAAGAGGCTCCAGGACCCTCAACAGAAACAACAGCAGGAAAGAGGACATATGGCATCCTTTTGAACAATAGATTACAGGTAAGGCATTGATTTTAGAAACCCTGAGATAATTTGTTGCAACCGGGAAATTGAACCAAAAAAATTATTGGACACCCAGTACACGTCGTTCTCCTTCAGCCTTTTTATAAGAAGGTCCAGGACCCTCAACAGAAACAACAGCAGGAAAGAGGACATATGGCATCCTTTTGAACAATAGAGTACAGGTAAGGCATTGATTTTAGAAACCCTGAGATAATTTGTTGCAACCGGGAAATAGAAAAAAACATTGATTGGACACCCAGTACACTTCTTTCAACTTCAGCCTTTTTATAAGAGGCTCCAGGACCCTCAACAGAAACAACAGCAGGAAAGAGTACATATGGCATCCTTTTGAACAATAGATTACAGGTAAGACATTGATTTTAGAAACCCTGAGATAATTTGTTGCAACCGGGAAATTGAACCAAAAACATGATTGGACACCCAGTACACGTCGTTCTCCTTCAGCCTTTTTATAAGAGGGTCCAGGACCCTCAACAGAAACAACAGCAGGAAAGAGGACATATGGCATCCTTTTGAACAATAGAGTACAGGTACAGCATTGATTTTAGAAACCCAGAGATAATTTTTATGAAACGGGAAATAGAAAAAAACATTGATTGGACACCCAGTACACTTCTTTATCCTTAGGCCTTTTTATAAGAGGGTCCAGGACCCTCAAACAAAACAACAGCAGGAAAGAGGACATATGGCATCCTTTTGAACAATAGATTACAGGTAAGGCATTGATTTTAGAAACCAAGAGATAATTTTTATGAAACTGGAAATAGAAAAAAACATTGATTGGACACCCAGTACACTTCTTTATCCTTCGGCCTTTTTATAAGAGGGTCCAGGACCCTCAACCAAAACAACAGCAGGAAAGAGGACATATGGCATCCTTTTGAACAATAGATTACAGGTAAGGCATTGATTTTAGAAACCCTGAGATAATTTTTATGAACAGGGAAATTGAACCCAAAAAATGATTGGATGGACACCCAGTACACTTCTTTTTACTTCCGCATTTTTATAAGAGGCTCCAGCCTCCAGGACCCTCAACAGAAACAACAGCAGGAAAGAGGACATATGGCATCCTTTTGAACAAGAGATTACAGGTAAGGCATTGATTTTAGAAACCCTGAGATAATTTTTATGAACAGGGAAATTGAACCCAGAAAATGATTGGATGGACACCCAGAACACTTCTTTCTACTTCAGCCTTTTTATAAGAGGCTCCAGGACCCTCAACAGAAACAACAGCAGGAAAGAGGACATATGGCATCCTTTTGAACAATAGATTACAGGTAAGGCATTGATTTTAGAAACCCTGAGATAATTTGTTGCAACCGGGAAATTGAACCAAAAAAATGATTGGACACCCAGTACACGTCGTTCTCCTTCAGCCTTTTTATAAGAGGGTCCAGGACCCTCAACAGAAACAACAGCAGGAAAGAGGACATATGGCATCCTTTTGAACAATAGAGTACAGGTAAGGCTTTGATTTTAGAAACCCTGAGATAATTTGTTGCAACCGGGAAATAGAAAAAAACATTGGACACCCAGTACACTTCTTTCAACTTCAGCCTTTTTATAAGAGGCTCCAGGACCCTCAACAGAAACAACAGCAGGAAAGAGGACATATGGCATCCTTTTGAACAATAGAGTACAGGTACAGCATTGATTTTAGAAACCCAGAGATAATTTTTATGAAACGGGAAATAGAAAAAAACATTGATTGGACACCCAGTACACTTCTTTATCCTTAGGCCTTTTTATAAGAGGGTCCAGGACCCTCAAACAAAACAACAGCAGGAAAGAGGACATATGGCATCCTTTTGAACAATAGATTACAGGTAAGGCATTGATTTTAGAAACCAAGAGATCATTTTTATGAAACGGGAAATAGAAAAAAACATTGATTGGACACCAAGTACACTTCTTTATCCTTAGGCCTTTTTATAAGAGGGTCCAGGACCCTCAAACAAAACAACAGCAGGAAAGAGGACATATGGCATCCTTTTGAACAATAGATTACAGGTAAGGCATTGATTTTAGAAACCAAGAGATAATTTTTATGAAACGGGAAATAGAAAAAAACATTGATTGGACAACCAGTACACTTCTTTATCCTTCGGCCTTTTTATAAGAGGGTCCAGGACCCTCAACAGAAACAACAGCTGGAAAGCGGACATTTTGCATCCTTTTGAACAATAGAGTACAGGTACGGCATTGATTTTAGAAACCCGGAGATAATTTTTAGGAACCGGGAAATTGAACCAAAAACATGATTGGACACCCAGTACACGTCGTTCTCCTTCAGCCTTTTTATAAGAGGGTCCAGGACCCTCAACAGAAACAACAGCAGGAAAGAGGACATATGCCATCCTTTTGCACAATCGAGTACAGGTATGGCATTGATTTTAGGAACCCGGAGATAATTGAGAGGAACCGGGAACATTTTACAAAAAATGTGCTTGGACACCCATTACAGGTCGTTCTCCTTCAGCCTTTTTATACCATGAGCCACGACCCTCAACAGGCACAACAGCATGAAACACCACATATGCCACCCTTTTGCACAATAGAGTACAGGTATGGCATAGATGGAACCCGGAGATAATTTAGAGTAACCAAGAGATGGATAAAGATGCTTTGTCGGTCCTCCTCCTTCGAATTTGGGGCACTGCGCGTGCAATTTAATGGTCCACCAGATATGAGTGGTGTGTTAAGTTGTACTATTCTTAACAGTTTAATCACTGTTATGTGCCTTATTTTTTCCTTTGAGTTTTGTACCCTCAGAGCAGCAGCAGAGGACAGAAACATTAGGCATGTACAAATGAATGAAAAATTGGGTATTGTTGAAGCCGCTGCTGTAGCAGCAGCCATAAAAATTGATGTTTGTAAAACAGTTAGAAAGTGCCCTAAAACCTTGCGTCTTGAACACTAGTTGTTGGCGGATAAGTCACGCAAGTCATCCTGCATTATAAGAAAAAAAAAGCCAGCGTGTGTACCAGTTGTAGCCCAAGCCAGCTCATCTCATCATCAGGCCTTTTTTACTCAAATGTATCGCCCAATGTCAGTCCCTTCGGGATCCATCCCTCATTAGTTTTAATAAAGGTGAGATAGTCAAGGCTTTTTTGACCTAGGCGACTTCTCTTCTCAGTGACAAAACCTCCTGCTGCACTGAAGGTCCTTTCGGACAGGACACTTGAAGCGGGGCAGGCCATAAGTTCCATTGCAAATTGGGATAGCTCAGGCCACAGGTCAAGCCTGCACACCCAGTAGAGTCAAGGGGTCCATCGCACCTCAGAGTGTCGAGATCCACAGTTAATGCTAGGTAGTCTGCTACCTGTCGGTTGAGTCTTTCTCTGAGGCTGGATCCCGAAAGGCTCTGGCGATGCATGGGAGTTAAAAAGGTACGCATGTCCTCCATCAACAAGACGTCAGGAAAGCGTCCTGTCCTTGCCGCCGTGGTCGTGGGAGGAGGAGGAGGAGGAGGATTACTTTCATCTCTTCCCCTGTTACATTCCCGTTGTGCTGTGACATCACCCTTATACGCTGTGTAAAGCATATTTTTTAATTTATTTTTAAAATGTTCCATCCTTTCCGACTTGCGGGAATTTGGTAACTTTCAGGTACTTTATGCTTATACCGGGGGTCTAGGAGCGTGGACACCCAGTACAGGTCGTTCTCCTTCAGCTTTTTTATACGAGGGTCCCTCAACAGGCACGACAGCATGAAAGAACCCATTTGAACAAGGTTGGATGCAGAGCTAATCATGTCCCGTTCCTCATCCTCACTGATCTCACTGAGGGTATCTTCTTCCCCCCAGCCACGTACAACACCACGGGTACCAGAGAGGTGACAACAACGAGCACCCTGGGATGCCTGTTGTGCTCGGTCTTCCTCCTCCTCAAAGCCACATTCCTCCTCTGACTCCTCTTCCTCACAATCCTCTTCCTGCGTTGCCGCAGGTCCAGCAAGCGATGCTGATAAGGCTGTTTGTGGGGGTGATGGACACCACAACTCTTCCTCTTCACGCTCATCTACGGCCTGATCCAGCACTCTTCGCAGGGCACGCTCCAGGAAGAAAACAAATGGTATGATGTCGCTGATGGTGCCTTCGGTGCGACTGACAAGGTTTGTCACCTCCTCAAAAGGACGCATGAGCCTACAGGCATTGCGCATGAGCGTCCAGTAATTTGGCAAAAAAATCCCCAGCTCCCCAGAGGCTGTCCTAGCACCCCGTTCATACAAATACTCATTAACAGCTTTTTCTTGTTGGAGCAGGCAGTCAAACATTAGGAGTGTTGAATTCCACCGTGTCGGGCTGTCGCAAATCAAGCGCCTCACTGGCAGGTTGTTTCGACGCTGGATATCGGACAAGTGCGCCATGGCCGTGTAGGAACGCCTGAAATGGCCACACACCTTCCTGGCCTACTTCAGGACGTCCTGTAAGCCTGGGTACTTATGGACAAATCTTTGTACAATCAGATTACACACATGTGCCATGCACGGCACATGTGTCAACTTGCCCAATTTCAATGCCGCCACCAAATTACTTCCATTGTCAGAAACAACCTTGCCAATCTCCAGTTGGTGCGGAGTCAGCCACTGATCCACCTGTGCGTTCAGGGCGGTCAGGAGTGCTGGTGCGGTGTGACTCTCCGCTTTCAGGCAAGTCAACCCCAAGACGGCGTGACACTGCCGTACCCGGGATGTGGAATAGTACCTGGGGAGCTGGGGGGGTGCCATTGATGTGGAGCAAGACGCAGAAGAGGACTCAGCCGAGGAAGAGGTTATGGAAGAGGTTATGGAAGAGGATGGAGTAGGAGGAGTAGAGGAGGTAGCAGCAGGCCTGCCTGCAAGTCGTGGCGGTGTCACCAGCTCTTCTGCAGAGCCACGCATTCCATGCTTGTCAGACGTCAGCAGGTTTACCCAATGCGCAGTGTAGGTGATATACCTGCCCTGACCATGCTTTGCAGACCAGCTATCCGTGGTCATATGGACCCTTGCCCCAACGCTGTGTGCCAGACATGCCATAACAACAGAACAACAGAGTTCAGGTTTTAGATTGCCTTTTGTGAAAAGAAATTTCTGCCAGGTACCTTCCACTGCGGTGTCCCAATAGATACAAATTTTTTGAAAGCATCAGACTCCACCAGCTTGTATGGTAAAAGCTGGCGGGCTAAGAGTTCAGACAAGCCAGCTGTCAGACGCCGGTCAAGGGGGTGACTTTAGGAAATTGGCTTCTTACGCTCAAACATGTCCTTGACAGACAGCTGACTGTGGGCAGATGACCAGGAACTGCTACGTAAGAGAGACTCAGTGGAGGATGGTTGAGAGGGGTCAAGGAGGACAGCAGTGGTTGACGTGGCTGAAGATGCTGGAGCAGGAGGAGGAGGGCGGCTTTCAGTTTGTGTGCTGCTTCTAATCATGTGTTCTTCCCATCGGCGTTTGTGATGGGAGACCATGTGCCTTCGCAAAGCAGTTGTACCTAGGTGGGTGTTGGACTTCCCACGACTCAGTTTCTTTTGGCACAGGTTGCAAATGGCATCGTTGTTGTCAGAGGCAGACACACCAAAAAAATGCCACACTGCTGAGCTCTGCGATGACGGCATTCTGGTGGTGGCAACAGCATGCGTTGATGGGCGTCGGCGTGCTGTCTGGCTGACCCTGGGTGCCGATGCATGCTGTCTGACTGTGCCACTAGCTCCTTGCAACAACCTCCCCCTGCTTCCAACTCGTCTCCTCCTCTCTGTCTCCCCATCTGAACTTTCCCCCTCTTCTTCTTCTCTTCTAGCAGGCACCCACGTGACATCCACCGACACATCATCATCAACCGCTTCACTTGTATCTGACACATCAAGAAAGGAAGCAGCAGAGGGTACAACATCATCATCATCATCACACCGTACCTCCATGTCTGTAATGCTGCCTGACTGATACATATCACTGTTATCTACATCCTCTGTCAATGATGGTTGCGCATCACTCATTTCTTCCAACTGATGTGTCAATAACTCCTGTGACAGATCAAGTGAAGCAGCTGTGGTGCTAGTGTTGGTGGTGGCTACAGGCGGGCGAGTGGCACTGGTCACTTGAGACGTGCCCAAAGCACAGCTGGAGGTGGATGGTGCGTCAAGGTTAGGAGGACTAGGAGCGGAAGCTGTAGAAGATTGGGTGACCTGTGTTAGCAATTCAACTAGGTCCTCCTCAGAACTTTTCGCGTCCCCCCTTGCACCCGGCGTCTGAACAATGTGCATATTTGTAGGGTCTAAAGGAATCACAGCACCACGACCACGGAACCTGCGGGGTGGCCTGCCTCTGCCTGTCATTTTTTTTTAAATGTACACTTACAATACTATTACACAAATTATGAGTGGTGGCACTGGGCAAGTGGGCACAGTATACGCTGTGAGACTGACAACAAAAAAAGACTGATTTTTCAAAGTCAAAAATGTTTATTTTGTAAATATTAGAAGTACTGTGACAACAAATATGATTGTTGGCACTAGTTGGCAAATGGGCCTGTCTGGCACACCGCTGGGAGTAAGGCAACTGCAATTAGATTAAACTAGCTGAGTCATGCTTCTTAGTCCAAAAATTGTTTTTACCAAAAATTGACAATACTGTTAGAACAAATATGATTGGTGGCACTAGTTGGAAACGGCAAGTGGGCATGGCACACACGCTGGCAGGCAGGCAACTGCAATTCAATGGCACTAGGAGACTGAAGATTCACAGTCCAAAAAGTTATGATTTAATTTTTTTTCAATACTGTTACCAGAAATATGATTGGTGGCAGTAGTTGGCTAGTGGGCCTGGCACACAGGCTGGCAGGCAGGAGGAAAGTGCAATTCAATGGCACGAGCAAACTGATGATTCACAATCTAACAATTTTTAATTTTAAATATTAACAATACTGTTACAACAAATATGATTGGTGTAACTAGTTGGCAAGTGGGCCTGGCACACAGGCTGGCAGACAGGAGGTAACTGCAATTCAATGGCACTAGGAGACTGAAGATTCACAGTCAAAAAACTTATGATTTAAATTTGTTTCAATACAGTTACAAGAAATATGATTGTTGGCACTAGTTCGCTAGTGGGCCTGGCACACACGCTGGCTTGCGGGAGGAAACTGCAATTCAATAGCACGAGAAAACTGATGATTCACAATCTAAGAATTTTTTATTTTAAATATTAACAATAATGTTACAACAAATATGATTGGTGTAACTAGTTGGCAAGTGGGCCTGGCACACAGGCTGGCAGGCAGGAGGAAACTGCAATTAAAGGGCACTAGGAGACTGCAGATTCACAGTCAAAAAAGTGATGATTTACAATTTTTTCAATACTGTTACAAGAAATATGATTGGTGGCACTAATTGGATAGTTGGGCCTGGCACACAGGCTGGCAGGCAGGAGGAAAGTGCAATTCAATGGCACGAGCAAACTGATGATTCACAATCGAACAATGTTTAATTTTAAATATTAACAATACTGTTACAACAACTATGATTGGTGTAACTAGTTGGCAAGTGGGCCTGGCACACAGGCTGGCAGGCAGGAGGAAACTGCAATTCAATGGCACTAGGAGACTGAAGATTTGCAGTCAAAAAAGTGATGATTTACATTTTTTTCAATACTGTTACAAGAAATATGATTGGTGGCACTAATTGGCTAGTTGGGCCTGGCACACAGGCTGGCAGGCAGGAGGAAAGTGCAATTCAATGGCACGAGCAAACTGATGATTCACAATCACAATCTAACAATTTTTAATTTTAAATATTAACAATACTGTGACAACAAATATGATTGGTGTAACTAGTTGGCAAGTCGGCCTGGCACACAGGCTGGCAGGCAGGAGGAAAATGCAATTCAAGGGCACTAGTAGACTGCAGATTCACAGTCAAAAAAGTGATGATTTACAATTTTTTCAATACTGTTAATAGAAATATGATTGGTGGCACTAATTGGCTAGTTGGGCCTGGCACACAGGCTGGCAGGCAGGAGGAAAGTGCAATTCAATGGCACGAGCAAACTGATGATTCACAATCACAATCTAACAATTTTTAATTTTAAATATTAACAATATTGTGACAACAAATATGATTGGTGTAACTAGTTGGCAAATCGGCCTGGCACACAGGCTGGCAGGCAGGAGGAAAGTGCAATTCAATGGCACAAGCAAACTGATGATTCACAATCACAATCTAACAATTTTTAATTTTAAATATTAACAATACTGTGACAACAAATATGATTGGTGTAACTAGTTGGCAAGTCGGCCTGACACACAGGCTGGCAGGCAGGAGGAAAATGCAATTCAAGGGCACTAGTAGACTGCAGATTCACAGTCAAAAAAGTGATGATTTACAATTTTTTTCAATACTGTTAATAGAAATATGATTGGTGGCACGAATTGGCTAGTTGGGCCTGGCACACAGGCTGGCAGGCAGGAGGAAAGTGCAATTCAATGGCACGAGCAAACTGATGATTCACAATCACAATCTAACAATTTTTAATTTTAAATATTAACAATATTGTGACAACAAATATGATTGGTGTAACTAGTTGGCAAATCGGCCTGGCACACAGGCTGGCAGGCAGGAGGAAAGTGCAATTCAATGGCACAAGCAAACTGAAGATTCACAATCACAATCTAACAATTTTTAATTTTAAATATTAACAATACTGTGACAACAAATATGATTGGTGTAACTAGTTGGCAAGTCAGCCTGGCACACAGGCTGGCAGGCAGGAGGAAAATGCAATTCAAGGGCACTAGTAGACTGCAGATTCACAGTCAAAAAAGTGATGATTTACAATTTTTTCAATACTGTTACAAGAAATATGATTGGTGGCACTAATTGGCTAGTTGGGCCTGGCACACAGGCTGGCAGGAGGAAAGTGCAATTCAATGGCATGAGCAAACTGATGATTCACAATCACAATCTAACAATTTTTAATTTTAAATATTAACAATACTGTGACAACAAATATGATTGGTGTAACTAGTTGGCAAGTTGGCTTGGCACACAGGCTGGCAGGCAGGAGGAAAGTGCAATTCAATGGCACAAGCAAACTGATGATTCACAATCACAATCTAACAATTTTTAATTTTAAATATTAACAATACTGTGACAACAAATATGATTGGTGTAACTAGTTGGCAAGTCGGCCTGGCACACAGGCTGGCAGGCAGGAGGAAAATGCAATTCAATGGCACTAGTAGACTGCAGATTCACAGTCAAAAAAGTGATGATTTACAATTTTTTCAATACTGTTACAAGAAATATGATTGGTGGCACTAATTGGCTAGTTGGGCCTGGCACACAGGCTGGCAGGCAGGAGGAAAGTGCAATTCAAAGGCACGAGCAAACTGATGATTCACAATCACAATCTAACAATTTTTAATTTTAAATATTAACAATACTGTGACAACAAATATGATTGGTGTAACTAGTTGGCAAGTCGGCCTGGCACACAGGCTGGCAGGCAGGAGGAAAGTGCAATTCAATGGCACAAGCAAACCGATGATTCACAATCACAATCTAACAATTTTTAATTTTAAATATTAACAATACTGTGACAACAAATATGATTGGTGTAACTAGTTGGCAAGTCGGCCTGGCACACAGGCTGGCAGGCAGGAGGAAAGTGCAATTCAAGGGCACTAGTAGACTGCAGATTCACAGTCAAAAAAGTGATGATTTACAATGTTTTCAATACTGTTACAAGAAATATGATTGGTGGCACTAATTGGCTAGTTGGGCCTGGCACACAGGCTGGCAGGCAGGAGGAAAGTGCAATTCAATGGCACGAGCAAACTGATGATTCACAATCGAACAATGTTTAATTTTAAATATTAACAATACTGTTACAACAACTATGATTGGTGTAACTAGTTGGCAAGTGGGCCTGGCACACAGGCTGGCAGGCAGGAGGAAACTGCAATTCAATGGCACTAGGAGACTGAATATTTGCAGTCAAAAAACTTATGATTTAAAAAAAATTCTATACTGTTACAAGAAATATGATTGGTGGCACTAATTGGATAGTTGGGCCTGGCTCACAGGCTGGCAGGCAGGAGGAAAGTGCAATTCAATGGCACAAGCAAACCGATGATTCACAATCAAACCATTTTTAATTTTAAAGATTAACAATACTGTTACAACAACTATGATTGGTGTAACTAGTTGGCAAGTGGGCCGGGCACACAGGCTGGCAGGCAGGAGGAAAGTGCAATTCAATGGCACGAGCAAACTGATAATTCACAATCGAACAATTTTTAATTTTAAATATTAACAATACTGTTACAACAACTGTGATTGGTGTAACTAGTTGGCAAGTGGGCCTGGCACACAGGCTGGCACTAGTGGTGGCAGGCTGGCCTGTGAACTAATATTAAATAACACTTGAAGAGTGATGTAAAAGTTGTTGTTTTTTTAATTTAATGTTATGTTACAACAGATAGGAGTGGTGGACTGGCACTGAGGATGGAAGTAGGCACAGTATATGCTGGCAGCCTGACACACAGACTGGCTACTAAAATTTAATAACACTAGAAGAGGACTGATGTTAAAAAAAATGTTAAATAAAATTTACACTAATGTTGTTGTTACACCAGATATAAGTGGTGGGAAAAAAATAAAAATAAACTGTGTAACACTATATGATGTGGGCCAGAAACACACAGGCCTGATGGAAAAAGAAATTAAATTACACTAGCAAAATGATTTAAAACATTTTTTTTACTTTAAAATAATGTAAAGCAGATATGAGTCGTGGCTGGTAGGTAGGGCAGCAATTTAACACAGTATGCTGTGTAAGTGAGAAAAACACAGGCCTGATAGAAAATGAAGTTAGATTACACTAGCAAAATAATTTAAAAGTTTATATTTTAATATTAAAATAATGTTAAGCAGATATGAGTGGTGGCACTGGCTGGCTGCTACGTAGGGCAGCAATTAACAACAGTATGCTCTGTAAGTCAGATAGACAGTTAGACACAGGCCTGATAGAAAATAAAATTAGATTACACTAGCATAATGATTTAAAGATTTTTTTTTTTTAATTGAAAGAAAAAGGTTAAGCACATATGAGTCGTGGCTGATAGCCTTGGAAGGGCAGCAATTAAAAACAGTAGGCTCTGTAAGTCAGATACACACAGGCCTGATAGAAAATACAATTAGATTACACTAGCAAAATGATTTAAATTTTTTTTGGGGGGGAATTTAAAAAAAGGTTAAACACATATGAGTCGTGGCTGATAGACTAGGGAGGGCAGCAATTAAACACAGTATGCTCTGTAAGTCAGCAAAACACACAGGCCTGATAGAAAATGATATTAGATTACACTAACAAAATAATTTAAAAGTTTTTTTTTAAAATTTAAAATAAGGTGAAGCAGATATGAGTGGTGGATGGCACAGAGTAATTAACCAAAAGACTGAAAAAAACTGAAGTATATGCTGTGTGAGCCTGACAGACACAGGCCTGATAGAAAATGAAATTAGATTACACTAGCAAAATGATTACTAACTAACTAATGTTGTTAGGCAGATATCAGTGGTGGCACTAATCACAGCATATGCTGTGAGCCTCACACACAGGCTGAAAGCCAGGCAAATGCTAATAAAAATACTAAGAAAAAAAAAAAAAAAAACGGCTGAAGTTATAGCCCTAAAAAGGGCTTTTTGGGGTGCTGTCCTTGCAGCAGAGATGAGATGAGTCCTTCAGGACTGTAGTGGACACTAAATACACTAGCCTAGCTATCTATTTCCCTATAATGTCAGCAGCAGCAACACAAAACGTCCTCTCACTAAGAAAGCAAGGTCGTTATGAGTCTAAAATGGCTGCTGCCCAGTAGCTGGGAGGGTCTGTGAGGGAGTGTCTGATGCTGATTGGCTCTAATGTGTCAGAAGGCTGTGACATACAGGGTCAAAGTTTCCTCAATGATGACACATAGGGGGCGGATCGAACATCGCATGTGTTCGCCGGCAGCGGCGAACGCGAACAAGCTGAGTTCGCCGTGAACCGTTCGCGGACAAACAGTTCGGGACATCACTAATGTTAAGGACTGATAAGGGGGGGGATCGGTCTACTCCATAAAGCACAGTTATGTAAGTCATTTTGCTTATTTTTAAAAATTATTTTAAAAT